>NC_133555.1:8492348-8795378 GCF_048773025.1 Camelus bactrianus | reverse complement strand
TAGACTCAAGTGTTCATGCGTTTCCCCACACAGCCTGCTTTAAGATTTGTTCGTGTTGGCTGAACACGGTTCAGGAACAGCCTATTGTGCAGGTGGCAAAATTACAAATTAGGACAACATTCCATTCCTTGACACTCCTGTGACAATGAAATATTTGGATATCCTGTCCTGTATTCCATTGCTACAAGCAGGAAGAAGACGAGCAGCAAGAATCCAGTTTTGGGGGTGATTATCACTTGTTGTGGAGGAAAATAATGTCTCCCGTGGCTGTGTTCTCCTTGGCTTCCCTGGGCTGTGGACTGCAATTTTATACTTTTGTCAAAAAAGGAGCTTACTCCTTATACCTAAAAACCAAGCCTTGCTCTTTTGAGCTACACAAAGATGATCATAGGCATCCTAATATAAAATAGCTTTTCATTATCCCTCCTGGGTCTCATGCGGGCTAGTGCCATGCCTTCAAATATAAAAATTAAAATAAAAAAGTTGTCTCCTGCAAAAGTGCCAGAGGGAGAAGAGGCAGCTGTCTGCATCCAGACTCGGCTTTAACTGCTACTTTTCACGTAATCGCTTTTGGCACCTGTCTCCAAAGCTAAGGTAGGATCTGTGTGAGGACACTTAGGTTGGTCTTGCACGTAGCATCACAGCCTCTAAACTTAATCAGTTGTCCCACACGAAAGACCCACAGGCAGTCGAATAGAATCAGTCATTATGGCTCTTCTAGAATTTTTTATCTGGGAACCTCAAAGTTCCATTTTCTAACATCATCCACCCTTCATACACTACTGCTCAGAAACAGGCTCTCTGTAATATTCAACAATGTAAATTCAGTGAACAGCTGTGAAATACCTACTCTGAGGCAGGGAGTTTTCCAGATTTTTGTAAGAAGTCAGGGCAAGTTGAGAAGTCACATGCACCAGCCAAATTACATATACACCGGCCAAAATACCTAAAATTACTCTTGTGATGGAATCATGGGCTACAGGAGCCCATGATATTAGAGTCTTGCTACTCAAAGTGTGATCCATGGACCTGCAGTATTAGCATCATTAGGAGATGGTTCAAAGTGCTACTAACCACGTCAGGGTCTTCACATGATTACTCAGATCCCCAGGTGATTTGTGTGTACTGCTTTCAGAAGTACTTCTTTGAAGCAATAGTTCCCCAACTTTGCTTATATCAGAATCACCTGGAAGCTTTAAAAAATCCTGTCTAGGCTGTGCTTAATTGTTATTAAATCAGACTGTCGCTGAGTGGGTCCCAGTTTGAGTAGCTGTTTTTAACCCCCTGCCTCCATTCAGTTGATCCCACTATTGGCACTGCTGACTCTGAGAGCCAGTCATCTTGCAAGGAATCACCTAGTTAGCAACTATAGCTATTTTCTAGGAACACATATTATTCGGTTGAAGACACTGTCACCTACCCAAGCAACCAGTCTTCCTGTTTGATTGCTAATACTCAGAAAGTTCTCTAATGTCTTGTTTTCCAGGAATTAGAGGCCTACAGGCTAGATCTTCATTCACACTCTAGGCCAGTGCTGGTAATTTCATTCCTTTGCCAATGACTGGCTTAAAAATGGCCATATGGTAATCTTCTGATCAAACTGAAGGGAGAGATATGAGTTCAGGACTCCTAGAAAAGCTTCCTTCACTTCTAAAGAGGAGCATCAGGAAAGGACATATTCTTTGTGTTCTTTCCAGCCTTTAAATTTTGTGTGTGTGGTACCTGAAGCTACCACAGATAGCTCAAGAGCATAAGGACTGAGGCCATGCTCTATGGGAGGGAGATTTAGATCAGAAAGTAGAAAAGAAGCTGTTACGGTTGACCTGCTGAATAAACTAACCCTAATAACTGCCTCTGATCCCGTATCTAAAATAATAAATTTTCTTATTTGTTGAGACATTTCCAGCTGAGTCTTTTCTTACTTTTGGCTGAAAGAATCCTAATAGATAATCTTTATCTCATAGATAGGGAATAATAACACATGGTAGGAAAAATCCTGGGGTAATAACTTGAATCATAGACTTTCAATACAGAAAGGGACCCCCAAACATCATCCACTTCAACTGCTGAAGCAGTCTCTGGACAGCACTGAAATATATATTGCCTCCAGCAGAAGAGTAACAGAAAATTTAGAAAACTTGCTGATTTGGTATTTTTGCAAGTTGTCTTCTTATTTTCTGTCTCTGACTTGACAGATGAGGAACATGCAGAGAAATAGATTGTTTCTGCCTGAAGTGGCGCAAAGTGCACTGCCCGGAGACACATATTCTTATGCACAAGACATGCATGTGCCTGAGAAGAGCATTGCTTGACTGAACATAGAAGAACAATGAGTGGTCCATAAAAAGTCATCCTTGAGTTTTCCTTTGCTGATTGTCCTTTATGTGGAATACAAATATAGAACTGCTCTTAAGAGAGTCTAATAAATTTAAATTTAGCAATATTGATATGCTTTCCAGTTGCATGCAATTAATTAGAAAAAAAAATTCTTTCAATCTGGTTCCAAAGTTACTTGTGATCATGTCTCATGAGGGCAGATATTTTGGTCTGTTTCATTCATTGCTGTATCCCTAGTGCCTAGAACATTACCTGACAAGGTAATATTTTTGTTAAAAAAATTAATAAATGAATAATTTTCCTAGTCACTACTAGATCTCAGTCTCCAGATTAGTTGGTATCTGAAAGAGAGCACATGCTTAGTAGTTGTTATGTAACTTAAGGAATAAGTGAACATAGATCATATTTTAAAGTAGATATTAGGAGGGTAATGGTACATTGGCTCAGACAACAAGTTTACTCACAGAGAGATCCTGAAATAGTTTCCATGACCATGGAATAATCCAAAGTTGAGGTTATCATGTTTTATACTGATGTTATCATATTTCACTCTGATGAAAATTACTGTTTTTCACTTTAAGCATAATATTCATGCTCACACTGTGCTGTATTATTTTCTTTACACTTAGACTTGTATGATTTTCATAAGTTCAAAAAATGTTTACTTAGTGTCTACTTCAAAGAGGCACTGGGCTCAGTGTTAGAATGTAAATAAAGAATAAAAAGACCCAGTTCCTGAGTTTGCAGCTCAGGGTTAGGCATGTGCTTCATGAAACCTTAGTAATGGTGGCACCCCTTCGTGATCAGCTATGTAACTGGCGAAAAATACTCAGTATATGTCTTGAAGGAAATTCATCATGGATACCTGAATTTCTAAGAATAAAGTCACCATTTCTTACTCAAATTTGAAAGCCATCCTGGAAGAACCAACTTCACTGAATGAACTCCTGTTCATTCTTTCAAATTTCAGTGCCAATTTCTCTTCCTTGGAGAAGCTCGTCTGCACTGCTGACAAGGTCAAATACCCGTATTTACACTAGGAAAGCCATCTGAACGTCTTTGTCATGTTACTATTTACAGTTTATAGTATGCTCACTGGGCTGTTACCACAGGTGTTTCTGTATGCAAATGAGCCCACCTGTGATTGGTAGATAAGGGATTCATGTCACGCAAAGTACAGTAACTCAGCTGAATATAGCAAGCTTAGAGGAAGAATATTTCAGTGGATAATCCCATGCTCTGCTCCACCATTTGGCTCTGATTGGCCAGATGTTCTGTCTGGGAAGTCTTTATTGCATGGTTCTCCCTATCTTTGGGCAGGTTGCCCTATTTTCATAACTCAGTTTTAAGAGAATCAAGAGGTATTGGGGTTCTCTAAGAAATAAAACCAATTGAATATGAATGAGAGAGAGAGATTTTGATCTTAAGGAATTGGCTCACACAGTTGTGGGAGCTGGGCTTCTGGCCCAGAAGAGTCTCCTAACCCCAGTTAGTTCCTTTCAAATGCTGGAGTGTCATTTTATTGAAGGCTCACAGGATGGAGACCATATAACGTTTAAACTAAGAACAGTCCAGTTTTTTCTCAAGAAACTTGAAACCTAAGTTTAGGATAATAACAGATGAAGCAAATATTCAAAAAATACTTTAAATAATAAAATCTTTTTTTTCCACTTTAAATTTCATCAGTCATTTCTAATTAATTTTTAGTGTTTTTATGGCGTTTCCTCCTCTGTCTTGTCCTTGACTTTTCATGACTTACTCACTTGTCTATTTTATTTTTCTGAGTTGTTCTCTTTGTAACAGTTAATACTAATCCACGTTTCTTACTCTGTCATCAGTTTTACTTTGAAGATCCTTCTAGAGTTTATGATACAGAGCAGGCATCAACAAACTTTGGCTTAAAGGGCCAGATAATAAATATTTCAGACTTTGTAGGCAGAGAGGCAAAATTGAGGCTATTTTGTAGTTTTTTATGTAACTTCAAAAAAAAAAAAAAAAAAGGAAAAACCATTCTTAGTCTAGTGGCCAGTAGACTCTAGGCTGGATTTGGCTCCTGGACCTGTAATTTGCTAGCTAGACATATGGGAAGTGTGGTGAACTTAAACAAGGTAATGAATGAGTGTTATCTATGCAGCTGCCTGTGATAGTGTGTCATGTTCCCTCATAAAATGGGGCTGTTTTTATAAAAATGATTGCCTTATGGGATTAACCTGGAGATAAAACTGGTTTCATGATTAAAAAAAAATCTTATAAACTCTAAAGGGCATACATACTAGTGAAAGGTGTGTAACAGCAAAAACAAAATCTTAATTATAGTTTAAGCCAACCAGACTTTAGAATAAAGGAAGAGGCCTACTGCTTGGGGCAGATGGTAGAATTATAACAGAAAACAAAGAGAAAGCAGTTTTGTTAAACTTGTTTTATGTTCTATCTTCTCTGTTGAGAAGATTGTCATATGAGAAAAGAGAGAATGGACTTTGATGAGTAAGAATTGATATTGAAGATAGAGAAGAAAATTGTGGGAGTCCTTCCCACTGACTCAGAAAACTCATTTGCCTAAATCTTTCATTATCTTTTGGGATAAGATTGAAGAAATGTAAGATAAGTGAATATACATGTAGGTGTTTCTAAAACTTCCCAAATGACCAAATCTGAAAAATAAATCCACACCATCAAGGACGGAGGTCTGTAGTGGTAGGCCACAGGGCTCTGCCTTCCATCTAGTCCTTATCAAAATATTTATTTGAAATTTAAAGAACTCAGTGTGAAGTTTTCCTGTTTTACAGATACCCTGAAAGTTGGAGTGGCTAAATGACCTATGAGATTCTTCCAGTTCTAAAATCCAATAGTTTAAATATTGTTAAAAAAAAAAAAACAAAAACAAAAAACAAAACTCCTTGTATCTGAGTTAAAATCTAAAATATCTGAACTAAACATCTGAAATAGTTGCTTAAATATTGGTAAATAGCTGTGATCTGCTGTGTCATTTATTATCTATGATAAATTAACATTGATAAGAAAAACGTAAGCTGTGTCTCTTGTCCTAAACTTAAACAGACTTTGTTCATAGTACCCAAACCTAAGAAATTACAGTGTTCCTACTTACACTGTGTCTCCTTACTTTCTAGCACTTTGTAAGCAGACCTGTCAAGGCTATTTTGGATCATAATTTTGTTCCTGATAGAGGATCCAGAGACCTGGATGATTATCTAAGGTAAGAAAATGATTTAATGAGGAGGGTACCAACGTCCTAAAAGTTACCTCCAAAAAGAATTAGATTGTTATGGCTAATCGTGAGCACGGATGTATAATCAATGGGCAGAAATGGAGGTATTTGGGAATCAATTGTAATGATTGCAACCCAAAGAAGGAAATTCTCTTTTTTTAATCAACTTTTGAAGGAAAAATAAAGTACTATCTATGTTTCTTCTCTAATGCATTAAAAATAGCCTTCATTGTGACATGAGACACTTAGCTTTCATTATCAACTCTGAAAAATCTGGGTCTTCTTTGTTTGCCTTTAGAATAGAGAAGTTAATAGGGAGTCAAGGGTCTAACTCACAGAATGTTATGCTCAATATTGCTTATCCCTAGAGAGTTCAAGCCGTGAGTAGGGGCCCACTGAAGGTTTGGCTCATTGCCTTGGCCAACGGGCTTCCTGTTAAAATTCTAACTAAGTTCACTTCTTGGCCAAGGAGCAAAAGCCATTTGTTCTTTTCACAAACCCATTATACAACTGCAGTTTGTTTAAAGGCTGGTGACTATTAACATATTAACTAAAAACCTTGCCCACAGGAAAAAAATCTCCGTAAGAAAGAAAGGGAAAAAAAGTGAGTGGTAGCATTAGGATGGATAAAAAATTTGCTCTCCTACCCCTAATTAAGAAAAGGTGAAGTAGGCTAGCATTAATTTGCATGACAAAGAAAGCAATGCAAACAGAAATTGGTTCCAGATTAATCTCTTTTTGAGCTTCAAAATTTTAAAGGAGAGTATAAAGCAAGGCAAATTTTAAAATTTCCCCTGTAGGATTCTATGGTCTGCTAGGCTGAATTCTCCAGGGAAAAGAGGTCTGCTTGTCCTTCAGACCTGCAGGACTTTAAAGGGCAACACCATTCATTTATCTTTGCTCTCACATGTGTCAACCATCTTCCTTTTAACTCTCGACTTTGTAGTTTAAAACTAAAGAATATGTTGCTGCTGAAATATGAGCTAATTTCTACTCATCACAGGCTTCCAAAGTGGCTGTCTGTGTCAGTATTGAAATTGAGAGACAGTATAATAATCCTAGCATACTGAGTTAGTGTCTGTGGCAGCTAGAGGTTAATGTCATATAGCTGATCATTTTGTCTTAAGGAAAATCACTTCATTATCATCTGGTGAATATTTCTACTCCAAGTATAGTCTGTGGTTTACAGCAAGAGAAGTTAAGAAATTGAAAGCAAAAATTTAGATATCTATAGCAAAGCAACAGTGGTTTTGTGTCTAATGAATGCATTTAAAAATAAGAGTATTTGTTTGTATGTCTTTGTTTTTATACCATTTTTCTAGTAATGTATTTTTATTGTTTTGCACAAAATTGCCACAGGTGGAGCAGAATTTTTTAAAATGATCTTTGACTACAGAGCATTTGAGATTCTCTTTCTTAATTATCATAGAACTTAAGCTCAATCTCTTGTTGTTTACCCAACTAATTCTTAGCAAAGATTTATTCATTCAAACCCCATAAGAATACACGTGTATGATAGATTGGTCCATAATTTGCATTGGAAAAATAATAAAATTAATAGTAACAACTATAATTACAATCATAATTGTTGCTATTAATAGTACAATTTTTTTTTGTATTAGAACATTTAATGAGCACCAACTACTGGATCAGGAGCTTCCTTCAAATTTTCCCCGACAGTCTAAGAAAGTGATGATTTATATTTTACAATGAGAAAACTAAGATTCCAAGAGTTAAATAATGTCAGTGTATAATTTTCAAAAAGTTAAAACACATGATTCTTACACAGATATAAGTACCTGTTAGAGATTTTTTAAACTCATTAATTAGAGAACCAATAGGAGGATAAAGAAATCAAGAGACTGAAGTGATTGGAATCAGCGATAGATTATGGAAATAAGATTGTAAAAACAGATGTAAAATTAATGTATGTCCTATAAGACTGTAGGATACCTGTAACATTTAGGGAGTCTTTTCCACTGAACAAAAATCATGTCCTTTTCTCTTCGATAAAAATTATTTTCAACATAGTGAACTTCTGCAAATTTAAATCTAGTTTCAGGGTATGAGTTGCAATGAGGAGTCAACAGGAAGCCAAAAAAGAGAGAATCCCGAAGTAGGGCTGGGTGTAGGGGTGGAAAACCTTTCCCTTCTTCCCTTCTGGGTTCTCTAGCTGCTCTAACAATTAAATTGGCATAAGACAGTTTAATAGGAGAAAAACAAATTTAATTTTGTCTGTTTGAGATCCCCATAAAAATATGAGACTCAAAGAAGTGACCAGCAGGCAGTTTTTATACCTTTAAAAGGAAACAAAAAAACTGTGAAGAATTGACAAGACCAAAGAGTTTGCGCTTGGGCAGTAAATTAGTGATGAAATAACAAGGTTGTTTTTTTTTTTTATTGTTGTTTTTTAAACAGCCTTCTCAGCCTTAAGTTGCCTATTTCTGGTGAGAAGGGTATCTTCCCTACCCTCTGGGTACAGGGAAGCTACTTTTCATATGGGAGATGTCTTTTCTGCTTTCAGGGGGACAGAGGAAGGTCAGCGTGTCCTTGATGCACCAGCTGTTTCTTAAGTATCTTTAAAGAAGTGGCTTTTTTGGGGGGTGGCATATCTTGCTCTTGTTCATGGGCAATGCTCTAGTATGACATTAAAAGGATGGGCAGTCATCTTTTTCCTTTATTTCCAAGTTTTAGATACTTTATTGCAGTAAAAAGTATTTAATTTTTTTCTAGTTAGTGGCAGATTTGATCCCATGTTGTCTGTCAGCCCACTGAGAGCGGGCTGCTGTGGAACTGGCCAGAGGGTCTGCTGTTTTTCTTTCTGATAAGTATGTATAAGATAACATTGTGTTCCTGGGTATCCTCACATCCAATGCTAGCACCCATGTGATGCATATTCAATTATGACAGAATGTATTTTCATATCCATCTCTACAGAAGTTATAGGATTGTTTATGTACATAACAGTAGGTGTGCGGATGGAATGGATGCCTCCTCAGGGTGCTACTTACTGTCACTCTACAAATTGTTAGACTTTAGATACTACTTCAGGTGCTGAATTGAAAGTCCAGCCCCATTATTTACTAGCAGTATGACTTGGGGCAAATTATTTAAATTCTCTAAACCTCATTTTTCTAATTAATAAAGGAGATGATATTAATAGTACCTCATGGAGCTTTGGTGAGGATTACACAGGGGAGGGGCGTAAAGCTTAGCACAGTGCCTAGAATGCTTTTTCCCCGCTGCTCTTGTTTCCTCCCCATGACATGTCCCGTAAGCGTAAAACTCCTGGCATGGCTTTGCCCTCTTATGCAGTGTAATACCTCGAGGCGATGGAGAGATACATATTTGAACAGTGACTTCAGAAGGAGAAGCTGGGCATACTGATGATACTCCAGACAGTCTTCTTTCTTTTTCTTGTGAGCAAACTGCCTGCAGGTGACCCACACTGTGAGCTTTAAGGAGGAGGCCATTTGCCTGCTGATCTAGACCAGATTCTCCAGCAGTCGATTCATTGATACTGATATTGAGACATGCTATTTTGACCCTTTTTTCTCCTTTCTCAACAGATTTAGAACCTGGGCAGGGAAGAGTGTTATTCTCCCTTGAATATTTTATGGGGTATAGAAAATGCTATAAAAGTTGTATCTTACTGCCTTTTAATTTTTTGATATTTAAAACAAATAAGTCACTTATTCTCCCTGAGCTTTATTTCTAAATGAGATAGCATTATCAACATCTGTGGGCTACTGTGAAGTGCAAAAACATTTTCTATGTAAACTGCCTCACTCCTAGCCACCATTCTATCTGCTGGCCAGAATTCGTGTTCCGAGTTTTGGTCTTGAGACCATATTATGTATATATAGGGCCAGTGAAACATAATAACTGAATGGCCATTTTGCATGGAAAATTCCAACTCTCGGAGAGAGAAAAAACAGAACCAAAGGAAAATTTTTATTGCTTTTGAATAATTAAGATAGTAATTGTCAGTCACTGCTTTGTCTAAGAAATTTGGACTCAGAGTTCTTTCCTGATGTCTAGTATTAATGGAGATGCATTTTACCAAATAAAATATTCAGATTTAAAATTCTGTGCTGACATTAGGGGAGTGAAAAACAAACTGTTTTTAAAGTACCAACTAGAAAAAGCTATTATAATTGTGAAAAGACTTCTTCAAAAAGGGACTTTGATCAAGTAGCTGAAATTTATTCTTACGGTGAACATCCATTAGAAACAAATTAGATGACTTTAAAAAACACATAAGTATCTTTTATTATGGAAAAATTTTAAAGAATTCTTGGATAATTTCACTTTGGTGTGTTGCTCATTTCTAAGCAAATCCAATTAGGATCAATTCATTTTATCACATGTAGTTTGTTTCTGTACCATCTTTGTTTCAAAGCATGTTAAGTTCGCAGTTCTAAACTCTGTGGGTCATAAAGATGCATGTGGTGAAATGTGTAAGGCCGGTACTTAGATTATTTTTAATAATAGAAAAGAGCGAGGCAGAGGGATTCTTTCCCCCCCCCCGTGAATTGATAGGTGTTATGTATGACAAATGGATGTGTATTAGCGTTTCTGTCAGTAAAGCTATACCCATGCCTTTGAAGTAAGCACCGTTTCCTCAAATTTCTGGGAAGATATGTTTTTTGTTTGCTTTCTTTTGACAATGGTTTTGTTAAAACTGGGTTGTCAATAAGCAAACTAGTTTGCTGAGCAATACAGTGTGACGAATGCTTATTAGTAAAAGCTATACTCTTAAGATTTACTTGACTGAACTGTCCCATTGATTGTCATTATCATGTTTATTCACAAACAAGCTTCGGTGTTCATTTGTCACTTCAGCAGAATTTAGATATTGATTGGATCCAGCTGGACACATAATACCCAAATTGAGACTCCCTTGAAAACTTGTCAAAAGGTACAAAAGATTATACTGACAGTCAACAGTACAGAGCATAGCAGCATTTTATTTAGGGTAGTTAATCATTTCTGGAGGAGAGAATGCAGTGGCTTCCAAAAGGAAAAGCCAGAAGAATCCAAGGCAGTTGCCAGTGGAAGGCATTAGGATGCATTCTTGAGATTTCAGATAGGCACATTGGTAGTCAGTTAACAGATTTTTTTTTTTTTTTTTTTTTTTTTTTTGGTAAATTCACCTCACCTACAACTTCAAAGAACACTAAGTACATCTGTCAAGCCTCAGGCAGGGGGTTGCAGGCCTTATAGGGTAATACCCTGTTAGCATTAGCTTCTAGCAAAAACTTGGCTCCTGGCAAGATGCATTTGTCAAACGGCATTGCTCCCTACAGCAGGGAGATGTAAGAAGCACTGGATGAAAGTCATAAATCCCATGTCGTGTCCCAGCCTCCGTCACTTAGCTGCTTTCTTATTAGGACCTTTTGCAAGACATTTAACGAATTTTATCTCACCAAAGATACCATTGAACGAACGTAAGATGTGCCTTTGTATCATGTGTCACTAAGAAAGAAAGAAAAAAAAAAAGCATTGACACACCATCAGTTGTAAGGCAAAATTTCTGAAATACTAAAGGTGTTAAAAAATGGTGTCTTAAAAATCAAGGAAATGTGGTTATTTCTTTGAGCCTTAACTTACTTATTTATCTGTAAATGGAGAAGACCAAGTTAGATAAATGACCATTTAACATGAATTCCTTGGGATGTTAACAGGTACAGTGTCAAAATAGTTTTGCAACAAATAAAGATATCCAAGAATACAAAGCTGTGCATTTTTATATACAATGCTAATACTTTTTTACTTCGTAAAAATAATAAAAGCAAGATTAATTAAATCTATAATATCTGATTTACTCTTTTGGAGTGCCTTTGGGGACTTATGCATAAATAATTTCATGGTCATGATGTGACTGCTAATTATAGTCTCTACTCTATCCAGTCCCCACTGTCCCCTCTTCACACTATGCCACCAGAGGAGTGGAGATAAAAGCAAGCCGCCCAGAGTTCCCCTGTCCCTGTCCTCAGTGATGACCCAGAGACAGGCTTACAAACTAAGCAAGTCTGTTTAGGTCCCTTCCTGAGACTGCATATGAGTTCCAGGAGAGAGACAGCCTCTTTATGGTTGGGTTTCTCACCTGGGTGGATATTTATCTGGTGGTGCTCACAAGCATTTTATGGAAGAGTTGGGAAAAGGCTGATGGGGCAATGAAGCCATTTAGGGATAAGAGGAGAGAAGAGGAAGCAGTTGCCTTGAAGACATTGTTTACAACTTGCGTCTTGCCTTAACTAAGGGTAGACCAACACCGGCCAATGAATGTAATGAATATACCAATGAATATTGGTATAAACCTATATGTTTCCTTTTCGCTTAAATATTTTTGATGTTGTGTCTTTCACTTATAATTAAAGCATTCAGACTAATATAGGAATCAGATGTAAGAGTGCATTCAGCAAGTTCATTCATGGTAAAGATTAATTACACTTTCAATGGCACCAGTTTTCAAACTACCTTGTCTTTTTATACATGGACATTGCCTACTAAATTCTGAGTTCATTAAGAGCAGTGATAACTAGTTATCTGTTTTTATATATGCAGTGCTTAGCATACAAAGAGCCTGGCATACAGTCATTACTCCATAAATCTTTTGATGAACAAGTGAATCGAATGAGCTTTAAAAGTATGAAGAGGGAAGAGAAAGATCAATGAAGAGGATATAAGATGGTGTACTTTACTTTTATTTGAAGAAGTCAAGGGGTATCCATACATAATATATTAGCTACCATTTACCAAAGCTCATTCCTAGGCACTCTGGAGGCTAATAGGCGTTTTTCGAAAATAAATTATGCAAGTATATTGCCTAGCATAATACCTGACAAGTAGTCCATGATTAGAATATAATTTCTATGGTTGAGCTCCCAAGGGCAGATTCTTCTTGAATTGCTTTCTTGAGTTAAAAAAGTTGATGGCTAGACTTGTTTTACCTCGCACTGTTTATATTGTATCATTCCTGAAATTTTCATCAGTTAATATGTGGAACATTTATCTTCAATCTATTTTCTTCTCTGACTTCTGCCTAAATGGTGCTTTGCTTCAACGTGCTGGTCCCAGACTGTTACTGGTCCATCACCAGTTAGAGAACCTGTGTCAAAATATAAATTAGTGAACTTCTTCCTTCATCAGAAAAAAATACTAATTGAACTAAGCAGTATGCTCAGTGATGTAGTTGATTTATCTTCTCATCTGGAGCTTCTTCTGGTAAAAGACCATAACAAGATACTGCTAGACCTGTATTAAAGTAACATTAATCTAGAGAACAACATCAAATCATTAGCAAGAGCAGTTCAGAATAGCCTGAGGACTTGAGGCTGAGACACTTGAAGATCTCTTGTCTTACGAAGCTCCTTCTCAGTGCTCAAAACCTCAAGAGACAGCCCATAGAGAGTGTGTGTGGGTGTTACATTACCCTCTCAGAGCTGCAGGTCACAATAACCCAGAATGTAGTGTCCCTACTTATATTTGTCATCCCTTTATTGCCTGAAGTCGATTTGTTCACATCAGTTTCACACGTACGTGACAGTTCCTCCCTGGGTCATCTCTCAGTCACATGCACCCTAAATTACATTATCTAAACGTCGTACAAAAGGACATGTTCCTTCCTGTGGGGTTCTCTTAATATAAATTGGAGTTGGACTCATTTCTACTTTTCATTCAAACTTTTTTTGCTCATTGTGGATTAATTTTTCAAGAGACAACATTGTTGGTCTTCTCCTGCCACAAACCAGGTGGGATCTTTAGAAATTACTGTGGTCTGTGTCCTTTGTAGCCCCCACAGCAGATAAATGTAAAATTCTTGTTTAAGAGAGAAAGGATCTTCTTCAGCTAGAATAAAAGGAAATACATATATGGATTTAGCTCTCGGCCCTTATGAGGAAGTTCTAACTACAAGCAATAAGCTGTTCTATCTCACATTTTAGTAATTTTGTCCTACACACATTGTCTCATACCATCTCTAGATGCGATTTCTCAATCCCATTTATGTAAAAGTGGAACAGTCTGTTCTTCTATCTGTGGTCTGTTTTCTATACTTCCCTTCCATATTCAGTCTTTCAGATCTTTTAATATTTATTGATGTGCTTTATTTTCAGTCTTTGTCCACGTACTTTGTGCTGACCTAAAGGCAAATAGTTACCTTCAAATTCTTTCAGGTAGTCAGAATGTATATAATGTGTTATGAAATAGTATTTCTGAATTTTTTTTTATATTTCAAATTTGAAAGAGCCAAACCTGAGAAAGAATGTTTTTCTTAGGCAAGAGTTAATAAGAATTGTAATGATCATTTATTAAGTGGTTTCTCTGGGCCAGGACCATGCTGAGCACATGGCTTATATTATATAATTTGATATTCACAACAACCCTGTGATGTGGGTTTTATTATCCTTATTTCACAGCTGAGAAAACTGAGGTTCAGAGGTTAAATAACTTGCCTGGTTTACTCAGCTAGTACAAAACAAAGCTGGGGGTTTAGCTCATGTCTTTTAAGGTTCCAGGCCAATATTCTTAAATATTAACTTAAAATATCTACCAATATGTCAAATATTAATAAACAAAAACCTCAATTAAATAAAATCAGGAGATCAGAAGGAGGAGCTTCCAACAGGAAGAAGAAAGACTCCTCTTCTTTCCTGGCAAGGGCTCAGCCAATGAAACTTTGTTTAGTATCACCCTCCCAACTTCCATTTCCCCTGTAAAATCATTCCCCTGCTAAGTGAGGAACTTGCACATAACTGGCCATAGCTGCAGACCTTAAATTGCAGTTCTTTCTTGCTAATCTTGAATAAACCCAGCTTCGCTGGAGAAATATCTATTTGTCATAGGTCAATAAATGATTTCAAATAATGAATGAGAAATGCATTTCCTTAGCCATCTTCATAAATGCAGTCTTCTCTAATTCATTCTGAATTCACAGCCAGATATTTCCTGAAGAAGCCTCTATTTAGGAAATGTTGTGTGTGTATCTAAATGTGCCTTCATCCTAATGATCTGCTGTTACAAGCGATTGCTCTGGACTCAACGTGGAAAACCTCATGTATGATTCCATCATACATCAGCATGTGAGAACAAATCTGTATTAAAGAATAGTCATTAAATACTAGACTCTATTATTTATTTGGTAGTATAATGGGAAAATAATCAATTTGTCAACTTTGTGGGATTTTTCACAACTGGGTGAAATCTGAAATACAAAACTTTATAGGAATTAGACTTCTCCTATGTACTGCTAGTTAACTATTTACAAGTAAATACCAGCTTTGGGATGGCTGAGGGATTTCAGGGTGCAAGTCTGCTATCGAGCATATACAGAGCTTCCTTTTCTTCATCTTCCTTCCAGGACTTGCTGCCATATTGAGAAATTATAATTAGGTTCTAACACCAAGCCTGCCAAGAATTTATTTTCAATTCCCATACTTTGCTATCTCAGCTGTTTCAAATTACATATATCCAAGCTGTAGGAAATGTGTTATCCTAAATGTTCTGGGGATTGACTTTTCCAAGTATTTCCAACCTTTTGTTTAGGCATTTTAAAAGTTAACTGAAATCAAAGAGAGGGCTTAACTTGGAGAATTCCATCGTGATTGTGGCCATTCATCAAGCTTTTATTGTAAGTTGGCACTATACTAGGCATTTTTAGTATTTGCCTCTTTGAATCTTCACGGTAATTCTACAGTTTAGGTACGATTGACCTCCTTTTTTTTTCTTCTTTTTATGTATTTTATTGAAGTAGAGTCAGTTTACAATGTTGTATCAGTATCTGGTGTACAGCACAATACTTCAGTCATATAGGAACATACATATATATATTCATTTTCATATTCTCTTTCACTGTAAGTTACTACAAGATATTGAATATAGTGCCTTGTGCTGAACAGTATAGACTTGTTTATTTTTTATATGTTAGTTAGTATCTGCAAATCTTGAACTCCCAATTTATCCCTTCCCACCTCCTTTCCCCCAAGGTAACCATACATTTGTTTTCTATGTCTGTGAGTCTGTTTCTGTTTTGTAAATAAGTTTGTTTGTGTCTTTTTTTTTTTAGATTCCACATATAAGTGATATCATATGGTATTTTTCTTTCTCTTTCTGGCTTACTTCACTTAGAATGACATTCTCCAGGTCCATCCATGTTGCTGCAAATGGCATTATTTTGTTATTTTTTATGGCTGAGTAGTATTCCATTGCATAAATATACCACAGCTTCTTTATCCAATCATCTGTCAATGGGCATTTATGTTGTTTCCATGTCTTGGCTATTGTAAACAGTGCTGCTATGAACATTGGGGTGCATGTATCTTTTTGAATTAAGTTCCCTCTGGATATATGCCCAGGAGTGGGATTGCTGGTTCATATGGTAAGTCTATTGACCTCCTTTTAAGGGATGCAGAAGCTAACCTTGGGTTGCTAAATAAATTGCTAGTTATTCTACCTTGTAACTTGATTTTTCTGACTCCAAATTCTAGCTCTTAAGTACTGTAGTATGCTTTTGCAAAATATATTTCAAACATCTTTTATTGGTTTGTCACTTCTTTTGTTTCTGGAGCAATTTAGTATTATCCATGTTTTGTGAAGGGAGAATATCAAATTTTGCAAAATTTTATGACCTACTGAAGATGTATTTCAGACATGAAAAAATTGGATCTTAATTCCTCCCTAGTTTTTAAATACTTCTATATGATACAGTAGCTTGTTGATTGTTACATTCTTTGAAGAAGAAATTAGTCTATATTTGAAAAGCATGTCATAGGATAAGGTAAATTGCACATATCTGATTTGTGATCCTGAAAGATACGAACTTATATGTATTGGTCTCAGTATATGAAACCAGCACAAATGCACAACAGTAGGGTGAGCCAGTAGTACAGGCAACACTAAAGCAATTAAATATTAAACAAGTTCTGTTTCCTTTGTGCTAGAAATGCAGGGTATAAAGTAGCATGACTGCTTTATTTTGAAAACCAAATGAGTTTTCTTATCTCCCTACAAGGAGTCATAGAGCCAGTGGATCTCGGTTCCCACTGGGGTAAAGCTGATGTGCAAACCCAGTCCTGTGTAACAACAGCTCTTCTTCCACAGCATCTAATTCCAGGTCTCTCCCCAGGGTATTCCTGGGATTGGCATTGCCAAGTGACTAAGGGAACGTGGGCAGTGTGGAAAGTCCAGAATACAGGGCCTTCGGGATTCCCTGTCTACATCCAAGAATGATCACTGGTTCCCTCTACTATTCTTTCTTTTTCTCCTCCCTTTTACTTTCAGTCTCATTTCTATGTTTTTGTTTTCCTACAAAGGACAACAAAAAACGAGAGTATGTTAAAAACAAAAAACCTTTTTTAGTAACTTGGGGGGAAATGTTGCTTTTTCTTGTCTTGATAAAATTCTTCCCAATCATCACTTTGTACTGGAACTCTGCTATTTTCTGCTTGCTTGCCTATAATTTCTTTTTCTTAATACCCTCCCTTCTGCCTATAATAAGGGGCATCCTGCAACATATCAAAACGTGAGGATGCTATTTAGTGTTCCTTTACAGTACTTGGTGATTTCTTTCTCTCTCCATGTGAACAAATGAAGCCAGCCACCAAGATTGCCTTGTGCTGTATCAGTTATGTCAGGTAGGATAAAATTATCTGTTCAGCTATAACCAAAAACACTACTAACAATTGTTTAAACATTAATTCAGTGTACCATTCTACAAGTGCAAGGGAAGAGTGAACTCTACCTGCAGTACCATCAGGGAGCAAGCTCCAGTTCTTTGAGTTTCTCAGATCTCTTTGTTTTCATGGATTAGCTTTGACTTCAGCATAACTTTTCTCTCGGGTATCAAGATGATTACCAGAAGCAATTAAAGCAGCCATCTGCATTTGTATATTTTATCTCTGATTCTACAGTTCCAGCCATGTGTATATAGATGTATGTATGAATTGATACTATGGACATAGATATAATTAGACCATAGATAGGTTATGGAGAATTGGACATAAAGAGAGATAAGTAAATAGGTGATAGATAGAGAGGTAGATAGACAGATAAATAAAGCGATAGAGTTACTTTTACATCTGTATATCCAGTCCTATGCCAGTGCATCATACATGGTGTACTTCAGCAGATTCTTACTGCATGAATGGACAAAGAAGGCAATATTAGACTCCTAATCACATAAGGGCCACTTGTTATTCCCTGCCCTCTGAGTGAAATTTGACCCCAAACTTGGAGTCAACACCTTTCCAAATTACTGAAACATACTTGGCCTAGATGATTTGCTTTGCCTTTACCATGTTCCAATTTTATGGAGCTCATCAGTCATGTGTGTGTGTGTGTGTGTGTGTGTGTGTGTGTGGCGGAAGAGAGGAACAGATATTTTAATACTAAATTCAAACAATCTTGTGTTGGAAGGACTACAAAAGACATGCACCCTTTATAACTTCCCTACTGAGTAAATGCTGACTCCATATTGGGTTACTCCTAATGAAAGGAATTTACCAGCTCATGTAACTTTGACCAAATCTGAAAATTGGAAAATTCTTTCTCATATTGAGTGTAACAGTATCTTTCTGTAATGTCTATCCATTTATTCTACTTTTATACTAATAGGGCACTTTTCCTCCAGAGTGGAAGGAGGGAAATGCTAATTGAAGGAGTATCATCCCCAGTGAATAGCAGAAGTTTCTACCTTTGGATGCCCATTAAAGTATCTTTGCATTTCTTCATTAACCTCCAAGGATAATCCCTGGGGGATAGAACATTTGAAAGCATCAACTCTGAAATAGAAATTGCCCACAACACTTTACTACAGGGACTTTCATCATTTTATTTTGGAAAATGCTTTTTATCCCACTCTTATTCCCTCTCTTGCTGGGTAAAACTTAATGGGCCCTCAATGCCCTGCATACAATGGCAGTACCAAACTTCCCTCTGAAGAGGGTGATCCTTATCCCCTGCCTTAAATGTCTGCTCTGTTGTAACGGGGAAATTGCAGTTTGTGTCTTTCTGTATCTACTTTCTGACAGGATGGGGAACATGGTATGGAAACTGCAGTCAAACCCTTGTAACGGAGGTACAAGACACACACTCTTAATGACATTTGCCACACATGCATGGACTGTACGAGGAGTTTCATAAACATTTATTTCCCCGAACATAAGAGAATTATAAAGTCCCTGCTCACTAAACTGAGCAGCACTAATCTAATTTCATTACTTGCTATGGAACAATGGGGCTAAGAGGCCATTAAGGTTGCCCAAGAATGATAATTTCTCATGATAAATAGCCAGAAAAAAAGAGGGAGTGCTGCTCAGGGAACTGGGAATTGGGTGACACAGACTGTGGCAACGATGGAGCTGTCACAACCTGCTCGTCTTAGATCAACCCATCCACTTGCTCACGCGCTATTGAAGGGTTCTCTGCAAGAACTTAAATGCTTGTGCTTGCTTCAGAGCCTCATTTATTTTTATTAAGAGCAGATGGAGGCAGAAGTCCTCTGAGCACTTTATTAGCATACTGCCATCCACTGAACAGCAGCCAGTAGAGCACAGAATAGAGATTCTGTCCATCTGTTCACCCGCCTCTCCCTCCAGTCTCCCAAGGCAGAGCAATTACAGCTTTCATGTCAATGAGCGTAATTAAGGGTCTGAAATGTTTTGTAGTATTGTACTTTCATATAGGCTGCATAAGGCCATGGAGAGTAATTCCTGTCATATCTAAATGCATTTAATACATATATCATTGTATTGTTGTACAGGATACTGATAATGTATTTATCACCTGTAGCTGAGTACAGACTTCGAAATACATTTATTTTGCTTTTTCTTATTTTATGTTCTATATATTTTTCACATAGGTACTTTTACTCCATGGGCATTTTATAAACTTTATATTTTTATCTTCATTTTTCTTTGGATTTTTCAGATGTGTCTCTGTGATCATCCAGCTATATTTAAACGTTTGTTTAAGGAGAATCATATAGTTAAAAACTTAAGTTTTTTCAGGGTAGACATTCTCTTATTTTTATATAATTGATTTCTCAGCTACCCACCATAAAATAATTTCATTGCTCCTCTAAAATGTATTAACATTGGGAGTTGTGTTTCTGACCAAAGGCTCAACATAAACATTTTATAGACCAGTCAAGAAATATATCACAAAAAGAAATAAAATGTAAGGTTGTTTGATCACCTAGGATAATTAAATGACACATTGATGCTTAAAATATAAACATAAATGTGTTTCAAAGGTCTGTGTTATACAATAGTCTGTCCAGCTCAAAAAAATCTGTCTTCTCTGTATCATTATGAATGTGGCAACAAATTGCTTCTCACTTGGTGGTTAGATGAGAAGTTATGAAAACTCATAACCTGGAATTATTTTCCTCACTGTGCAAACCCTTTTGTGGTTAAGTGGCTAAAATAATGTAGGTATGTTTGGCCTCAGGCATGATCCTTATTCATTTAAGTCCTGGATGGATTAATGACCTCTCTGACCTAAGGTGGCTTCACATTGGCAGCCATGACTTACAGGAGAAATTCCATAGTCTTCTTTAAGTGGCCATAAACACTATCTGGTTATCAAATAAGATTAAATCTTCTTACTGAGGATGTTGGGAGCAGGGAACTGTATAAACTTTGAGTTATGAAAAATGTACTCAGGTAAGCGGTGGCTAGGAAATGTTTTTTGGAAGGCATTGTAATTTCCTTTACTTGGGTTGATTTTTTTCAAGTTTAAGAAGAGCTTCACTTCATAAAACAACTGGTAATGGACCGCAAGCCAGCCAATGTTCCAGAAATCTGAGAGTCTGCCTTGAATTTTGAGAGTTCAGCAAATGAAATAGATATCACGCTATCTAAAATAACAAACTGAAGGACTGTCAGAATTGTGTAATTTGGACATTTCGTTTCTGGTCTTCATGCTTACCTGGATGAAACAAAGACTGAGCATGTATAGTGAGACAGGGAAGAAGTGCCCAGCTCTGTAATCCTAGCAACTTACCACTTTCAATATTAGTATAATTCTGTTGTGTTATCAGTCAGAATTGATCCTAGGAACTACTGAGCTCATTGCTAATATTTATTGAAGTCTTATGATGTTTTAAGTAATACTGTATGGGAGACAGGTATACATACTTCTGTATATACATATACACAGATATATTATGCATGTGTATATGCTGTGGGTACTTACCACTACCCTCTAGCCCCTGGGTGCCGGCCCCACCAATAAACAGGCATACAGATAGGGTATAAGATTATAAATGAGCCCCAAATAGAAAAAAATGGTTAAATGAAATAGTGCCTTTTGAAAATATTAATGTTCATGTTTTCCCTATAGCTTGAAATGGTTAAGAGTAGACTTATGCTTCTGACCTATCTGTCTACTTAATGCCCCATAAAGCTTTATGAGGTTTTTTTAAGAAATGGAGCTTGGAATTCTCAGTGGTGAAACTGTCTGTGGATTATCACTTTGAGTGGTGCCCTTCCTTCCTGTATCACACTGTGAGCTACCAGATGAAGAAACGTCTGTGCCACCGACTCCTTTCTGGGAGAGCATTGCATCTGTGCAGAAGACATAATGAAGAAACTTCCTGGGAGAGAAGCTGAGAGGCTCAGGGAACCAGAGGTGTTGTAACTGACTTGTGTGAAACAAAGGGATTCATTATTGGCTTTACTTCCAGGACAGAGGAAGAGCAAAAAAGGCAGAGCAAGGGGAGGGGGCCAGAGGCTGGGAGAGGTTGGTAGACTCTGAGATCTAGTCTAAAGTGACTTAAGTGATTAAGAGTGTGGGGTGAGTGAGGGGTGTTGCCTGAAATGGTCTGAGGGCTGAGGTGGTACACGCCGATGCTACTGCAGAACAAGTGAGAGATGATTAAGGACTTGAGCCCTGGGGTTCAGGCCAAATTATCTGAGAAATCAAATGAAACTGAGTGAGCAGCATAGAGTCCCTTATGCTCACCATGATAGAGAGGACCAGGACCTACCGTTCTGCTTTCCTACCCAACACGTGTCTCCCTCACGGTACTCTGTCTCTAATAAGTGAACATCATCTCCTCGTTTGCCAGCATTAGAAACCTCGGAGCTCTCTCCATCTCTGCTGGATGCAGTCAGTCCCCAAGCCTCGTCTCCTACCATCACGTCCCCTGAGCAGGACCTTCTTCTCACCCCCATCACTCTGGTCCCTGCTCCCACCAGCTCTCCCTGAAGCTTGCCGCAAGCTCGTCTTCCCATCCCAGTTCCTTCCTTTCCTTTGTTCCTTCTCAAGTTTGCTGAAGTGACCTACATAAAACACACATCTGCGCCTATCTCTCCACTTCTGAAAAAGTTTCCATGACTCCCTGTGACCCTCAGGAACTCCATGAAGGTTGATCAGACACCAGCCCCAGGGCACCTTTTGTCCTCGACTTCCACTGCTACACTTCACAAGCGCTGTGTGGTGGCCAAACGGAAAGTTTTGTTATATCTTGTCAAGGTTCTGTCCTTTCCTGATTCTCTTTTGATTTCCTTGCCTGAAATTCCTCTTATTCTATCTCTGCAGGCCTATATTCCTCTCCTCCTTTAAAGGCTGGCTCAAATGCCATCTTACCCACCCAACAGGCTGTGACTTACCATTTTTCTGAACTTCTGTTACAATTCACACTGAGTGTCTTTCAAGACTTCAGGGCCTGATATAAATTGTGACCTAGACTCTTTCTCAGCACTTCTTGCTCTTCCCCACGTCTTCATCTTCTGTCAGATTGGTCACTCTGTCTTCTGTGCCAGCGTGATACTTCGGTGTACTCCTCTCTGGGAGCCTATAACATTTTGTAGTATAATTAGCTGTCTCTCTTCGGGTTGTACTTGCCAAAGTACTGCTCCTTGGACACAAGTTCCTGGGCTTATTCTTGCTTACATCACCAGAGCCTGTTACAGTGCCTGGCACATTGCACATACTTAGTTGCTTCATAAGTGCATCGAGCACCTGAATAAATGAATAGAGTGGTGTCAGGAAAGAAGAGAGAAAGAGAAGGGGGCAAAACCAGAAGTGTCATTGTATAGTCTTCAATTATCCAGACTATATTGCAGCATTTTAAGTGCCAAAGTGTAGAAAATTTCCATTTCTCATTCCCAGGTTGGAGAAAGGCAGTTTCTCTGTTGTTTAATATACTCACCAGCTACTAGCTTTGTGACACAGCATTAACAAGCTGCAATTAATCAAATAATTCTAATGCCAAATCATCTTTAAAATCCTGCCCTTCCAGTAACTTTTAACATCTTTGAGGACTGGAATGATGTGTTATGCACTTTTTATAACCTCCTATCTTGTCATATCCCCCAGCATAAAACTGAGAAAACAAATGATTGATCTGTTGTCATTAGAATGGAATCTATCCCACTGATGTAGGGTAGCGTGATATTTGACATCCTTTTCTGGCTATATCTTGGCCTTTTACTATGTACCAGCATGTACAAATAGAGATGTTTCCAAAACACTGAATATATAGTCTGTTTTCCAGACTTGTAGCAAAGTTGTAAGCAGCCTATCACTAGGAGAAGCTTTTTGACTTAATTTGAATTCAAATGCAAAGAACAATCGAAAGACCTTTTTCAGCAAGGATAACCTATTGACATGTGAGAAAGGATGATAAATCAGTTCCTAAAAGGCCTAGGATTGGTTTTCCTGTGAAGAATCTTAAATGAGAAAAGCTGAGAAAGAACTAATGTGGCCATTTCAGTTCAAGTGTCGTTGTCATTATCACGTGGAATATAGAAAATACCACATAAATTTATTAACTGAACTATGCAGTCAAAAAGGAGCAAACCAAGATCCACAATTCTTACGTTGTATGGTATTTTGGGATCTGTACTTTCAAGAATTTCTGTTAATTGTGATTTATAATGTTTCAAAAGCCCATTGCTTGATTTAGTTAATTTTCACTCTTCTATGCACAGTTTATTCTTTCATTCAACATTTACTGAGTGTCAGATATTATTCACTCTACTTTTTAATTTAGAGTCTCATCAATATCATGACATTGTATTATGTTGAAGAGTGACCTATTTAAGTAAACATTTAGCATAATTAGGATATTTATTAATTGGAACTCTTTAAACTGCAAAATACAGAAACCCATCTCAAATTAAAATGAGAATTTATTGCTTCATATAACTAGACAGGTCAAGGAATAACTCTCATCAGGCAATACAGAATCCAAGGTCTTTACCACCTATGTATTTGTAAGAGGCTGTTTTTCTCTAATTCTTGCTCTGCTTTCTACTCTGTTGGCTTTTTATTCCCAGGAAAACTCTTTAGACATACTCCAACTCTAGGAAAAAGAGAGCAATTTTCCCCCCAAATTTCCAGCAAATTTCATGGGATCAACTCTGATTACATCTTTCTTGGGTCTTTTATGTTCTTCTAAGCTCAGTATGAAGTTCAGGTGGGTAGAATAGTCCAAGGGGCAAAGGTGGGATTATATATATATATATATATATAAACCCTTGAACTCAGGAGTAAAATGAGCTCCATCTAAACCACGTGGGTTGACAGTGGAGTAGAGGTGGTTCCATAAAAAGATACTGGGTAAAAGGAAAAGAAAATCTGTCTACTCTAAAAATATGATCTATAGCTACTTCATTTTGTAAATTGTCCTCCAGCCCCAGCAAAACAGAATACATTTAAATCACATGAACTATTTCAAGTTAGTCTATTTCATATTTTGCAATAGGCTCTAGTTCATTACTGTAGATTAGCAATAGTGAAAGATCCAAAGGCACTCTTCCTGCAATTTGTGGAACGTGAAAGGCCTTAAACCAAGCAAGAAAAAAGGGAGTGTGATCTTTTGCAACTCTGTGAAATGTAATTCCGTAAAGGCTCTCTGTAGTTGTAGGTGTCATTTTCTGTTTTGCCCTAACCAGGTGTCAGTTTTTCTGCCTTTGAACTCTCTTGGCACTTTGACTAACGATTGTGTGTGATACTTACCACATTCTATCTTGAATTATAAATACGTGTGTATTTACTCTGGTGCCCTAGGAGATGATACACTACCCAAAGACAGCAAGAGGCTATTCTTCATCTATTCTATGCATCCTCATTTAATATTTGATTTTGGGCTTTATATAACATTAGGTGTCAAAATAGTATGTTAAATATAATTCATTCTTTTTCTTTCTAGTTACTAGCATGATAAATGCTAGGTGTATTTCTTTACTGACAGAATACCGAAAAGTTTTAGCAAATTCTTACTGACTAGGTACCATATGCCAGGCATGGAGGGGGAATATGTATGTATTCATCACTGACTGATTCCCTGGGCTGTACGTTCCATCATGGTGGAGGTCTTGTCTGTGTGTGCTCACCAGTGCTGTCTCAGGGCCAAATACACAGTAGACTCTCGTTGGTAAATACACACACTGAACAAGCCCTTGTAACAACCCTTTAGAGGAGTGGTTCTCAACCGTGGGCAGTTTTGCCCCCCAGAGACATTTGGCAATGTCTGGAGACATCTTTCATTGTCATAACTGTGGGGAGTGCTACTGGCATTTGGTGGGTAGGGGTTAGGGAGGCTGCTAATGATCTTACAAGACACAGGTCAGCTCCCCACAACCAAGAATTACGGGGCCTAACGTGTCAGGAGTGCCAAAGATGAGAAGCCCCCTTTCAGGGTCATCATATTTTCACGGTATGCACACAAGAAAACTGACATTCAGAAGTCTCCTCCATTCATATTGGTAATATATCACAAAACATACATTTTAGCCAAATCTTTCTGATTTCCTGTTGCAGAATTAGTTATCAGTTTGCATAATTATTTATAAGTTTGAGCCAGTATTGCCAGGCATAATTTAGAAAACTAAATAGAATGTCACCTAGTTAATGAACACCATTTTAATAACGTTATGTGCTGTTTTTTGGTTTATTCTGTGACAAATCAATTAGTATATTTTAAAATTGAGCTAGTGGACAGAATTAAGGAAACGGTTTTATACTAAAAGTCTGTCTGATTTTTATCTTTGGTCTAAAAGCCAAATTGACCTCGAAAAGGCAGCATCTCTTTTTAGAGTTTTATCATATTCCTTCCTTTGAGGAGTGAATTTATTGGAGTCAGGCTCTACTATTATATCTAAGTTCCAATCAGATTTCCTGAAGGGTTTATGAAGCCAGGAAGAAAGTACTAAAATTCATCTTTACTGATCAAGCCAAAGGAATCATTTCTCAGCTCTCTAAGAGAGGTAACATCATAGGGCGTATTGGGCATAGTCATAGATCTAGGGCAAGAAATACCATAGAAATAAGACTTATTCATTAGAGAAACTGAGTGTTTAGGACAGTCCATATCATAGTCATTACAACATAGGAAGGAGAGATATCTACATCTTCTTTTGATAAGTGTCTTTCCCGCTGTCAAAAATCCAGAAATAGCAAAATTAAAACCACCCTATCAACAAATAGTATTTAGTAAGAGTTTAATATACATATAAAAGCAGTCTGTGAACTGGTAGCTTCCACATCCAAAGACTAATCTGAAGCTCATGGGCCTGAAATTATAGGATGGCTTATAAAGTGAAAATGAGGAAGCTGTTAACCTTTACAGTGACTGGTTATTACAAGGGAGTTTCTAGATGGCAGGGCACTGGTGATTATCTCATGCCATTTTTAGGATGGTGACTTAAGTTTCTTTTAGAATCATCATAGGCAGTTGTATGAAATAACCTGTTAGGTTTTGTTTACATTTATGAAGTGAGGTAGATTTTGCTTTGCTTACATGTCTTAGATGGTTTCATCTGCTCGGGGAAGTCTCAAGTCCGGTCTCCATTTTGTATTTAATTTTACCCCCACTCTCTTTACAAGTTCCCAATGTCTAAAAGTTACATCATATCTCCTGGAGGGCTCAAAAAAAAAACAGTTATATCAAGTTGTAATCCAATGAATTGAAGTCAAGGTGTGGTAGGGGAAATAATTATAAAAACATTTGGAGATTATCATCATTAGTATGGAAATAGTTATTGTTCAGTTGTCTTCATAATTTTTAAATGCACTGGATACAGTAGCAGATGTTGAGAACAAAGGGTGCACTCAGGCCAGTCTGTGAAGGACGTTCAGTGTCTTTCAAGGGTGTTTTCAAGGGCGATGTGGAACTATGGAAAGCTTTTAAGAAGCATGCCCGGATGTGTCTTTTATATAGATCACATCAGCAGACTTTGGAAGGAGCAAAGAAGGGATAAAGTTGAACAAAATGAGAATGGCAACTGTACCTCCTAATGGTACTGTTTGGATGCATGCACCTGTATATTTAATGCTCGCATTTCCTTTGATTATTGTCTACACACACACTAGCTCCAGACTTCTCCAGTCTACTTGCATAAAGGAAAAGAAGTTGTCCATGGTTTATGCACAGTTAATGATAAATGCTTTACCTAAAGGTCTTTATTGCAGAATTAATGGCAGCTAATATGAATTTATAGTGATTAACTGCTGGCATATGTATTATTTATAACATTTCTCTTGGTCTGCTGCACCTATACATAGAATATAATATGTGCTTAAGAACTTTTTGACAGAAAGATAAATACTTGATAAATATCATGAAGGATAAACACAGAGCACTAGGAGAATGAATGAGTAACAAGATAACCTCACCTGGACTGGGGAAGAAGGAGGACTGATAAAGTCCTCCCCAATGGGTTGATAGTAAGGTTGAGATGGGAAGCTCAAGTAGCAGCTGATTAGACAAAGAACTGGAGGAGGGGAGAGAAAGGTTGAGAATTTCAGTCCAAGTGCGAGCGCGTGCAGTGGCCCTGAGGCCTCCAGCACGTTGGTGCATTAGGAATTGAGAGAAGTGGAGCCCGTCCTTTCTGTGGTGAGACACCCTCGAAGGAAACAACCGCTTCTCCACAACGTGACCATCTTTCCAAACAGGCTGGGCTCTGGTTAGAAAGCATGAGGCAACTGCTTTATTTTCTCCACGTTCTTCAAACTTACTCTCTCATTGTGATCCTTTTGATGCCTTTGGATGAAACCTTAGACAGGTTTCAAAGCTTTTTACTGTTCCTCTGAGTCACAAAAAATAAAAGAGTCTCACTTTAGTCACTAAAAAACCCAGCCCAAAGCACTAATTAGAATTTCAAGTTACGTTACAGGTTTTTTTCCCCTTTTCTAGTTCTCGACTGACTCATGCTTGGGTGCCTCGTGGGTGGGTACCTTACCGTTTCCTAGTTCTACCTCTGTATCTCATCAGGAGATTCAGTGGCTGGGGTAGTTTAAATCACTCTTTGATTGCTCTGGAAACACCTAACTCTTCTCCCTCATTGTGGAAGAGTGGTGGACCTTTCAGCACTCCAGTCATCCTTTCCTAAAAAACTTCAGTTTTCCTCTATGATCACTGACGCTGAGAACTAGGCTGACAAAATGGACTTTCGGCAGGTTCCACATGGATGGTCTGGCATCTTCTCACCTCAGGGTGTGGGTGCACCTAGCCTTTGGTGTTATGGCCAAAAAGTGAGGCAGCAAGAGTCTCGTGTATAAAGTTCTTATGATTTTAACAAGGAAGAGACTGCCAAGAATTGTGAACAGGGGCCAGATCATGCTAAGTCTTGTAGTCATGAAATAAAAGTCTTGTAGCCAAGAAGTAAAGGAATAATTCATGAAATCAGGATATATTTAAGCCTTTAAAATGCTAGTGCGTAGTAACTTCTACACTGAAATTCAGCATCTCCCAAATGTTTCTGATACTTAATTTTAAAGGAGCAACTGGTACCACTTAATGGTGCTACACTACACTTTTATGGCTAGTATTGTCATGTTACAAAAAAAATGTTGAATCTAGAAAATACCTAGAAACATCTCTGTATGTGTAATTCCCTCAGGCTTACTATCTTTTATTGACAATGATAACCAAAATCAAATTACTCTACCTAAAACTTGGAAAGATTAGTAGTTAATAAGAGAATAAATATTAAGCCAAGTAGTTTAGTTTGCTAAGTGATGCTTACGGATTTAATCCAAAGTCCTTCAGTGAGCCATCATTATCTTATGTCTATTAATCAAGCATCTGAGTTTCTTGATGGGAGAGTCCCTACTAGCTATAATTTTAGATGTATGCTGTATATTTGAATTTGATTTTTAGCAGCAAAAACGGCTGTAGTATATATAGTGTAAAACTTAGTTTCAGGAAACAGGGCTAATTCAAATTCAGCTATTGTCTGTGCCATCATAGGCTGTTTATTTTCTTTTTTTTTTTTTGTATATATATACACAGAATGTATACATATAATGTATATATAGTGTATATATAATATATATGAAATAGATAAAAACAAGTTTGTAGGCGGCTGCTTTCGTCTCTGCATCCTCCATTATAAACAATGGAAAATAAAACATTTTTGTGCCTACATAAAGTTGTTATGGTGAATAAATGATGTTTTCATGAACATATTTCAAATCATGAACACATTTAAATGAGCATGAGGTAAATGGAAAACATTTCTATCCTACCGTTTCCAGAATTAGTTGTATATTTATGCCATGTTCTGCTTCCTTTTAATTATACAGAGTTTAATTTTACGTGTATAGAAGGCAAGTTCATTCATTGGATTTTGAAGGACCTAATCTAATACCAATGGCTAAAACACTGAATGAGCCAATATGAATACTTCCTTCTTCAGTGACAGAAATTAGATTTTAGCTGTGATTACCATGACCTTTTTACTTAATTATATTTTAAAATAATTTGTTGGATCTAGAGCCAGAAGTTTTGTCTTCATTATGTGAATTAAATTTGACATCAGTGAAGTGTAATTAAGGAATAAGTCATAGAACAAAAAAGTATTATTAGATGTGTGTGCGTTACATGAGGTTGAGGGAAAATCTAGAGATGTTAATTGTCAAAGTCTGTGTCAAGTAGAAGCAATACTTTCTCGAGCACTCTACAACTAAAAGGGTATGAGAGGTCTTTGAATTCAGCTTCTTTATTCTTTAAGTGGAAACCAAGATTCAGAGAAAAGAAGTCTTTTCCTTGAATTAGAAATATGCTGAAGTCAGACCTGATTCCTGAAGCTGACTGCCAGTTTTATTGAAGGGTGATGAGTATTTACTGAAGTATGTTGAAGTAAAAGACTGAAACTCCACTTTTGGAAATCACATCTATTAACGGTCATGGTCTCATGCTTCTAACAATGGCCAGCTAAAATTCTTGAAACCCAGTTTTACAAGGTTCACAATAGTTTATGTCAGCAATTCTCAAACTCTTTGTCCACAGGATGTCTTTGAACAGTGAACAAATTTGAAATGGAGAATTCAGTGTAATTGAATTTATAATGTAAAATTAAATGTTTTAAAATATATTCACAAATGTGGAAATCCACCACCCCAGTCAGTTTTAGAACATTTTCATCATCTCAAAGAGAAAGTCCATATCCTTCAGCTGCCTCTCTTCTGTCCTTTTATTGTCACCAACACACCATCAGCCCTGAGCAACCACTAATCTACTTTATATCTGTATCTGTCTAAGATTTCCCTATGCTGGACTCTTACATGAATTGAATCACATAGTATATGGTCTTTTGTGACTGGCTTCTTTCACTTAGCAAAATATCATCCAGGTTTATTCATGTTGTAGCATGTATTAGTACTTCATTCCTTTTTACAGCCAATTAATATTCCATTGTATGGATAGTCCACATTTCATATATCCGTTGTCTGTCTGTTGATAGGCATTTAGGGTGTTTCTATCTTTTGGCTTTTATGAGTAATGCTGCTATAAACGTTCATCTACAAACCTTTGTTTAGAATATTATTTTTTCATTTTGTACCTAGGAGTGAGATTGTTGGGTCAGATGGAAACTGTATTTAATCATTTGAGGAACTGTCAGAGTGCTTCGCAGAGCTGCAGCAACATCGTACTTTTCCACTAGCAGTGTGTGAAGTTTTTGATTTCTCTATGTCTTTGGCATTATGTGTTGTTACCTGACTTTTTCACTCCAGACATCCTAGTGGGTGTGAAGCCATATCTCATATCGTTTTGCTTTGTATTTCCCTGATGACTAATCATATAGAGAATCATTTCATATACTTATTGGAAATTTAGAGAAATGTCTATCAGCTTCTTTGTGTATTTTTTAATTGGATTATCTTCTTATTTTAAATTATAAGAACTCTTTTATACATTCTACATTCAAGTCCCTTGTCAAATATGTAATTTGCAAATAATTTCTCAGATAGTGTAGAATATCTTTTCACAACTGAGGATGCCATTTGATGTGCAAGAGTTTTCAATTTTGAAGAAGTCCTATTTTATTTCTCTTTTATTGCTTATGATTTTTATGTCATATCTAAGAATCCTTTGCCAAATCCAAGATCATGAATATTGACCTGGGTTTCCTGAAAAGTAATCAGCCTACAGTGTGGGCTATAAATTCATTAGATCCACCTGTGTCCTTCTATTTGCCTGTCACCACAATTTCCACTCTTCTTGAATAGAGTTTAAACTTCTCTACAGTCTGTTACAAGTGAAATCATATCCTTTGGGAAGAGATTGGGAACTATCTATTCTGTGGCTTATTACTCCTACTTGCAAAACCTCTGAGCCAGGCTCTGAAGCTTGGAGAACAATCACAAGCTTCTCTCCAAGTGACATTCCCATTCAGGATCTGTGTGGTGGCTTGGGGATTCAGAAGCCTGAGGTCCTCTCAGCTTGCCTCTCCTGGTATAGAACCACTTCCTTAGGATCCAGAGGAAAGACTCTGAGGGTCCTAGCATTCTCAGTGGTTCGGTGTCCAAGATAGAGCCTCCATTCCAGGAGTGGGTGGTGGGCAGAAGAAGGGAGTCTTCACCTCTGCATTGCAGCCATGTGGGACTTAGCGTCAGCATCAGGCACCTTGGGCAGGATGAGGAATGCTGAAGTCCTGCTCCTCGCAGGAAGAAAGCCCTCAGGGAACGGGGTCAGGGGGAGAGGGATGTGTTTTTGGCTACAACAGTGTGAAGTGGAATTTCCATATCCCTGAGCTGGAGAGGTGGAAGATACAGACAGGGAGCAGTCTTGATTAAAATAGCACAAATTTAAGTTTTCTTACCAAACTTTCATAGATTTTCTTGAACAGGTATTTCTTCATTTACCAATTCATTGCTATTGGGACCATTTCCACAGGCTTTTGAGTGTTTGTGTTTCTGTTGTTCTTATTTTGTAATTTTCACCATTTCACCAGGGAGCAGAAAAGATGACTTCTCACAGTGTCATGCCAGAAGTGGGTCTCTTCCTTCTGAATTAGAAACTAAAATAGAATTTTTCAAAACTCAAATGTATCTTCCTTCAGCATCAAAGTGATGATATTATCATATGTTACACAGCCCCTGTATGTTCTCTTCCTGTACTCACGGCCCCCATTCTATACTCAGGGGACAATGAGAGTGAAGAAAGTAAATAACATCTTAGTGATATCATAAAAACTAACCTTGACCTTCCAGTCTGCCTGCAGGTGTCTTGAGGACTCTTACAAAAGCCACATCACACTTTGAGAAAAAGCTTTTCCTAGACTTTTCTTCTTTGAAATACATATATTTTATTTTACTTATTAATTGAAGTATAATTGAAATTTAATATTATATAAGTTATAGGTGTACAATATAGTGATTCACAGTTTTTAAAGTTTATAGTCCACTTATAGTTACTATAAAATGTTGGCTATCTTCTCTGTGTTGTATAATATATCCTTGTAGCTTATTTTATACATAGTAGTTTGTACCTCTTAATCCCCTACCCTTATCTTGCCCCTCCCTCCTTCCTTTACCGCCCGGTAATCAGTAGTTTGTTCTCTATATCTGTCTGTTTCTCTTTTTGTTATATTCACTAGTTTGTTATATTTTTTAGTTTCTACATATAAGTGATATCATACAGTATTTGTCTTTCTCTATCTGACTTACTCCACTTAGCATAATACCCTCCAAGTTCATCCACGTTGCTGCAAATGGCAAAATGTCATTCGTTTTTTGTGACTGAATAGTATTCCATTATATGTGTATACCACAGCTTCTTTATACATTCATCTCTTGATGGACACTTTGGTTCCTTCCATATCTTGGCAATTGTAAATAATGCTGCTATGAACATTCATGTGCAGAAATGCATACATTTTAATGAGAAAAATCCCAAGATATTATTGACTAAAGCTGATATTCAGGTTTCTTGATCTCATTTCTGAGACTGTCCCATCAACATATTATGTAACAAACATACTTTGGACAGTGAGTCATTTCTTTAGTACAGTTTTGAGTTGAACACAGAAAATCAACTGAAGCCATTTTACCAAGAGCTCAGTGAAATCAATTTATATGTAAAATAAAACCTAAGAATAAAAAAATAAAATTCTTAGCAAGATGATCATAATGTATTTCACCTTCAAAATCTGGCTTAAAATTCCCAAAATATTATTGAAATATCAACAGCGGTTTGTCAAGTGAATCACTAAATCAGCCTTTCATTGGCACACTAATGAGGAGAAAAATGGACTTGAACTTAATAGCATGTTTAATAACCTTGACATTCAAAAATGAGACCCAATCATGGAAACCTACTTTAATTTCCAATGAAGACATAAGCAGAATTACTTATGTAGAAAAACTAGGGCAAAAGGACAGTTGGATACTGAATTTATATTTGACGAGATGAATCAAGCAGCTGCCCTTAGCATCAATTTGTATGCAGAACATGAGTTTACCCAAGGAGAAAAGCTCTTGAAGCCAATATATATTACTTAATGGTCAAACACTTTGGACCTACAAAAACTTCAGAGATGAGAAATTAGCAACTCAGGGGACCATGGAGCTAAGAGAATGCTAATTTATGGCTCTGGGTAAAGAATCAGTAAGGGAGAAAAAAAACATGAATTGAAACCATTAGCTTGGACTCCAACTCATCAGAAAACTGACAGAAAGAAGACGTGTCAATTATTTCCTTTACTTCCTAAAATACAGTCAGAATGAAGTTTATTACCAGAGATAGGGAGCATTAGGCCACAGTTAATAGGCTGAAGAGAAAGATAATGTTTGCCGATGAGAAGACAGATAGCTAAATTGTTAACTGAAGTAGAAATGGCTACTCAGCCAGACATGGAATCCAATGTTCCTCTAAAAGCAAACCTGGGATGATATATTTGAGCACAAGAGAGAGTTCACATGTGAAGAGCTATGCATAAAGAGAAATATTAGATAACTATAAAGTTTGAGACTCTACATTTGAAAATCATAGATCTCTAGTATCTTTTAGAAAATTTGTTAATTAAATTCTGTTAATCAACAAAGGGAATTTAGATTAAGGATTCTCAGAATTCAGGTATCTAAATAAAGCAGTTGAGAAGTAAAAGTGAAGAATTAAATACTTATTACTACTCCAGACTTTTTATGTTTCATATCAAGTAATTTTGTTTATTGCTTAGATGTCAAGTGTGAGGACAATGATGAGTTAGTTTATTTAGTTTTCTACAGGAGAATTTCTTGAGGAACACAATAGCTGTATGAAGCAATTATTCAGCTGATAAATATTTTATGCTTATTAACAAGGCTGCATTACAGAATACATGAAAATATGGCAACATAATTTGGACATTTTAAATCAAATTATTTTAGAGATTTTTAAGAAACATAGGTGGATATTTGTAAGTACTACATTCTTGCTCTTCCTTAAAAATCCTCAGGAATCTTTACAAAATCAAGTCTTTAGTAGGGGCCAGATTTTATTTTATTGGGAGATGTTTTATTTGTGTGTAACATAAGTCTGGTGCAGTAGCTTCTTTTAAGAAGAACATAAGGGAAATGTTAAGGAGATGCCTAAAAAATCATTAGAAATCTTGTCACTCTCCTTACCCCATCTACAGGAAAGGGGACTGTAGGAACAGTGTCCTGGACCTACAGTAGAAGAATCTAGGATTTAATTGTGGGCACATTTGGTATTTTATGTCCTCTGGCATCTCATTTGTTTCTTCAATCACTCATTCTGTGATTCTTTTACTCAGTAGACTGTTAAGCACTCGGGAACTAAGCAATGGGAAAAATTAGTTCCTGTGCTTTTCTCATTCATGGAAATGATCAACAAATATTGATATAGGATTCTCTGGGACACAGATGAAAGAGTAACTCATTTCCTGAAAGAGAAACATGGGCTCTTAGAATGTAGCACAGAAAAGAGGTTATGTTTTCTGTCATTTGAGAAATGAGGAAGAATTTACAGATTGTGAAAGGAGAACATCCCTCAAAGCAGAGAAAATAGAATGAGGAAAAGGACATCAATATAAATTCACCTGCCTTTCTCAGGGACTGCAAACTCAGGTGTAGATTCTCTTGAAGTGATGCAAACTGCTGTAGGCATTTATCAGTCAGCAGTCACAGCCTTGTCCAGCTCCCCGAAAACTTCTCCCTTCCTATTTCAACAGGTCAGCCAAAATGTCCACGGCTCACACAACATCTCTCCTTTTTACCTGAAAAAGTGTCACTTGAGCTCCCTTGACTGTTGCTTATATGTAATATTTTCCTCCCAACTTTTCCATTATAGAAGATTCTGGGCTTGGATGATGAAAAAATCAAAGAGTTCATGAAGAGAGATTTTACTTTAGCTACTGGGAATTTTTTGAATATCTGCCAAATTTTGACCTCATATTTCTTTGTAATGTCTGAAGTCCCTTTTTGTTCTTTGTCCTTGTCAGATTTTATCTAAATATAAAACAAAATTTCAGGTGTAGACTTTTTCAAAAATGTTATTTTCCTTTGATATCTGTCTTTTCACACAAGAATGTATTGTTGGAGTCATTCTGATCATGTCTATTATGATCACAGAGGTATCAAAGTTAACATAGTATTATCCTGGGGTATCTCTGAGTGAGCTTCTTCATCCAGAGAGCAACGTTTTTAAGATGAAGTGTTCTGAGAGCTTCCCATGTGCCAAGCAGGGTGCTCAATAGGTTATAAGCATGGGCTTATCCAATTTTTACAACAACCCAGTAGTGTGGCCCCATGAGGGATGAGGAAACAAGGCTTAGAGAGTTTAAGGAGTTGTTCAAGGCCTCACAGCTAGTCAATGTCAAAGTGATTTTAATCCAAAACCTTCTGACTCCAGAGATTATGCCTGTCATACTCTCTTTTGCTGTACTGTCTCTTTCATATTTGTTATTAAGAAAGAGGGGGAGGAAGGGAGGTTAAAAAGAGGAAAGAAGGAAGGAAGGAAGGAAGGAAGGAAGGAAGGAAGGAAGGAAGGAAGGAAGGAAGGAAGGAAGGAAAAACCGGGCTGGGTGATTGCAAAATCTAGTATATCTTATGTTTTAGGAATATTTTATTTTAATTCCCCTTTCAAAATACCTAACTATGAAATATAAAAAATTCTTGTTTTTTAATGTAAGGATGTGAATGTTTCAGTGAGAAAGCTATATCCCTACTTGGCTTTCCTTATTTGTAATACAGGGAAGCTTGCTGATGGACTGATAAATATCACAGCCATTCACAGCTCGCTGATTACATTGCATGAGAAAATGGAAACTTAAAAATTATCTGGCACTTTGATTTTTTTTAGAAATATATTGAATTCTTTTATTATTCTCTAAAATTCAGTGTCTTTACTGAGATCCCTGCTAACGCTTTTTATTACAAAACACTCCCTTAAGAAGGTGTTTTATTTTTGCTCCTCTTAGTATCCTGCAACTCTTGATGTATAGCACTGGTGAATAGGAGACTTGACTGTCAAGAAGAAAATGAAAATCACGGAAGGCTCATGTTAACAATCATGATCATTTACATAAAATTTGCTAACATACTACTGGTTTATCAGAATAAAGAAGTCTTCTGTTTTGCAGGTCAATGAGTGTCAAGTATCAGAACAGATCAACAACCTGATTGTATTTGTCTCATATTATTGAAACAAATCTTTCAGAATGAAAATGGGCTATTCCTGAAGCATCTCCAGGTCCACATGCTTTAGTGTGTGAGTACGTGAGCGCGTATGGTCATGCATGAGCAGGCATGTGGGTGTGGGTGTTGGTATGTATGTGCGACTGTCACCATAGAAGAGAGTGATGACTCTGACTTAACCAACTCCAGGGTGAAGAGTAGAAATCTCAAGAGAGATCCAAAACCAGCATGTGGTTCTCATAATCCAAGACCCAGCAACCTTCCCTTCTTTGGGGGTCTGCTACCCTTCCCTAAAACATCAGTAGCAACACACTCACTACCAGACCCTCAGAACATAGAGACAGCTTTATTAAAGGGAACTCTGAGAGCACATTTTCCCAAGCAGGGTTCACGTGGATCGCAAGCACAGCTGCAGGTTCTCCCCTGAATCTCCCCATCACACGCGTCTGTCTTCTCTCCTTTTCCTTTGTCTCCCTCTCAAAGCTGGACACAGGACCAAGATCCAATCATAACTTCTTCCTGCAATATCTATATTATCAGGGATTATCTCTGCAATACTTGATGCCTAAGCTAATTACTGCTCAATCATGATGTTTTCTAATTAAACATTCCTTCAACCAGAACAGAAAAATAACAAGTGAACTGGAGGTTTAGTTAAACCAGAATCAAACAAAACAAAAATCACCAAAACCAAAAGGAACAATGAATCAGATAATCCATGTTAATACTCTAGTGCCACTCTTCCTAAATGTCCTCAATTCCAAGCTAAATTACCGTGTTGGCTTTTCTGTAGAGCTCCTGTTTGAAAGCCAATTGTCAGACGTCTTCATTGTTTATAGGAGAGATATTTGGATTTGTGCAGAAACTTAAAATATATATAAAATCCTCTTCATTTTTAGCAGCCTATAGCAAAATGAATAACTTACATTTATTGAATACTTACTATACCAGATATTATTCTAAATGGTTTACATAACATTTCATTTAATCATTATTTGCACTGATCACAATCTATGTAAATATGACAGATGAGAAAATTTAAGTCCCTGAGAGATTAAATAACTTTCACCTTTGTATGGTGAAAGCAGAGGATGAATGAAATCAAATGTCCCCAGAAGTCACATTCTTGACTACTAACTCCATATTCCTGTATCTGACATTTGTCACATGTCCTAGAGTTTATAAGTATCTTGCTTATGTATTACTTTATTGGAACTTAAATTCCATGAAGAGTTCAATTGTGAATGGTCTCACAATTTCTAAGTGCTGGAGTTGGCATTCAGTCCAACATTTACTTGCCCAAGGTCCAGGACCTTCTCTTTTACAGTATCATTCCTTTTTAATAAGCTTCCTGATCGGATCCCATTTAGGGGAATCTTATGAGCTTTTTTCTGAAACTCTTTCTTCTTTAAATCCTATAGGTCATCATTATCGGTTTTCCTTCCACTTACTTCCTATGTTTTTGTTCACAGTTCTGGCTCAGTCCCAAAATATCTTTTAAAACTATTAGACAAATATTCTGATGCATTACTGATGTTCTGTTCTACAGATGTACATTTACATGTGGTATTCACAAACCAACATCTACTCCCAGTAAATGAAATTATCACTTTGTTACGTACATAATACTATCTCTACTTTATATATTTGAAGTTAATATCACAGTTTAAAATGAAAAACAAAATATTATCTAACACTCCTTTGTTCATTTTGCTGTAGGCTGCTAATAACTAAAAGGAAGATGATTACATTTATTATGTTTCTGCACAAATCCAATCATCTCTCTAATACACAATGAAGTTTGACAATTAACTTTCAAATGAGTGCTCTATAGGAAAGCCAACCTGATAATTTAGCTAAGATTAGATTTGGGACATGTAGGAAGAGTGATGCTGGATTTTTAATATGAGTTATTTGATTCATTGTGCTTGTTTTTATGTTCATTGATTTTGCTTTACTACTTTGAAATCGCTTGCAATTTCCCTGTGGTCATCGAGTTGGCCCTGTTTCTTACTGTTTGCTCTCCTTCTTCATCAACCCCTTTCTTGCTTACATTATTCCTCTGAACATATGTATGTGTGTGCATTTTGAATTATAGATTAGCATTTTAGAAAAAAAATAACACTGACATATCAAGCAGCGACTCATCACATCCTACACTGAAGGCAATGAGGCTGCTTCAAAACTCAGCGCTTGGGCTGCTTTAATGTTGTGGGTCATTTCACAGCCCGACAAGTAAATCCTACGATAATCCATCTTGCTGTGACAGGGAGATGCAGCATCTTATATTTTAATAATATCCCAAGAAAATACAACTCTACAACTCAGTGGAAGAGGAAGTACAAAATCACATCCCATTAACCTGGAGCATTAATTTTCACTGCACACTGTGCTCCCAATGAATAACAGATTCCTTCATAATTGTTTTTTAATCTTTATTTTAATCAATATTTTAAAATATTTTGGGTTCTTTCTCTAGGTTAAGCTCTCTGCTTTTCCTGATAGAGGAGAAAACAAATTCAAAAAAGGTGACTGCATACTTGGAAACTGTCATTAAATCTCTTCTTTTATCTTTCATATAACCTTTTATTTTATTTTATTTTTTTTTTAAGATTTGACTCTGTCAGAACTACTCAAAGTGCTCGAACTTTGAAAGGAAACATTATACTTTCTTTTCCTTTTTGGTGCTTATTGTCTCGTACAGAAGATACGTTAACACGTGAATTAAGGAGGTTTTCTAGAATATGAGTAGAATGTTGTGAGAACAGTAGGCAAAACAAGTAACTCAATCCAAGTAAATTTAATTCACAAATACATTTCATTAAACAAATTAATATGCCATGTTATTTATCTTTGGAGGATAGCACTTCTTACCGTCTTCTCATTAGTGCATAAAAACGCTTGTTAGCATTAACCTTTTCTTTGACTTTTTTTTCCAAGAGTACAATAAAAATATAGTTTTTTGTTTAGATCACTCCTAACATTAACACTAATGCCATTCAAGGTAAAAGAATGTGTATGATCTGATTCTTATTAGTGATAATGTTAGCAGTGATCTAACATTAGATCTGCAATTAGAAAGTTTGGTCCTCATGACGAAAATGTTAGAGTGACTAAATTCATCTGTCTACCTTTGGCTCTTCTATCTTTATTGCTTTCATGGCAAAAATTAAATAATTTTATGACACATGTTTGTGATATCCCTTCAGTTTGGTCTGATAAAGGAAAAACTATCTTGTTGACCTGAGCTTAGGTGCTTGGTGTGTTATGGAGCCGTATAGTAATTATGAATAGTATATGTGAATATAAAAATAGGATGACAAGACACACAGGTGCATGAGCAAATCTTGTTATTCACATCCACGCTCCACTGTCCAACCAGACTTAAAATAAAAAACACACATTCAAAGAAAAAAAATTTCCTATCATTCTTTTTGTTTCAGTCAATCAAATTATTGTTCATTATAATGTCAGCATTCACAAAATCCATATTTATGTCAACTTCTAGAAGATGAATTTTCTTTTCTCCAGGGTATGGGTGAATTATACAGAATAGGAACAATTAACCACACTCTGAAATTGCAAATTTGCCTTTAGTTAAGGAATGACCAAAAGGCTTGATCTCACTTTAAAATTCACATCCACTGATGATGGCTGCCTACGGTGCAGAGAACCAGGAAGCTAAATCTGAGGTCTCTAAGAAAGAGTGCCTGGGTTAGTCAGGATTGTCTGCCACAAATGAAGGAGATGTAGTAGCCACGTGCGTGTCAAATATTTGACAGGCCTGTTTCAGGACTATTTCATCATGAAGAGTAACTGATTTACTAAGAAGTAAGGTTTAGGTTTTCATTTCCTTGGACTATGACTAACAGAAATTGTTCTCCAATCTCCTTGAGCTGGATATGTTTACTGTGACATCTTACCTTGTCCTATTTTTAATTTTCTAAACATCTCTTGTCCCTAAAAATAGATTCTCCCCCCCAAATTTATATCAGCCTTTTCATTTTTCTTTCTATTGCAATAGTTTTAAGAAAAAGAACAGCTGAATTATAAATAATTTTTTGCCATTTTGATTTTTTAAAATAATTTTTTACTGAAGTATAGTTGATCTACAATATTGTGCTAGTTTTAGGTGTGCAGCATAGTGAGCCAGTTATTTTTTTCTGATAATACTCCATTATAGGTTATTATAAGATACTGAATGTAACTCTTATTTATTTATGTACAATAGTTTTTAGCTCTTAATCTAGTACTCCTAATTTGTTCCTTCCTCTCCTTCATCTCCCCTTTGGTAGCCGTAAGTTTGTTTTCTATGTCTATGAGTCTGTTTCCATTTTACATATAGATTCATTGTATTGTTTTTTAGATTCTGCATATAAGTAATATATAGTAGTAGTGTTTCTCTGTCTGACTTACTTCACTAAGTATAATCTCTAGGTCCGTTCATGTTGCTGCAAATAGCAATATTTCATTCTTTTTGTGGCTGAGTAATATTCCATTATATATATATAATATAATAATTCCATTTTAAATATAATTCCATATATAAAATATATATGTATATAATTTTCTTAAGTCAGTCTTATGTTGATGGGCACTTGGATTGTTTCCATGTCATGGCCATTTTAAATAGCACTTCTATGAACATAGGGGTGCATGTATCTTTTTCAGTTAGAGTTTTTGTTATTTTCATTTTTATGGATATATACCCAGAGTATATTGCTGAATCATATGGTAGCTCTAGTTTTAGTATTATTAAGGAAACTGCATACTGTTTTCTATAATGGCTGTACCTGTTTACAGTCCCACTAATAGTAGAATCTTTGTCTATTCTAAATGATAATCTTTCTGGGTAGAAATTCCTAGATTGCAGATTTTTCCCTTTCAGGACTTGGAATATATCTTGCTGCTCCACTCCCTTCTGGTGTGCAAAATTTCTGCAGAGACATTCGTTGATACCCTTTTGGGGGTTCCTTTGTAACTGACTCTTTGTTTTTCTCTTGCTGCCTTTAGAATTCTCTTTTATCCTTAATTTTTCACCATTTTAATTATATGTTTTGATGTGGGTCTATTTGGGTTCATCTTGTTTGGGACCCTCTGTGTTTCCTGTACCTGAATATTGGTTTCTTTCTTCAGGTGTCAGAACTTTACAGCCATAATTACTTCAAATACACTTACGATCCCCTTCCCTCTCTCTGGAACCCCTATTATGCAAAGATTGGCATGTTTCACATTATCCCATAGATTTGTATTTTGTTTTAATTTTCTTTTCATTTGTCTTTCTGTCTGCTATTCTGATTGGGTGATATCCATTATTCTTTCTTCCAGATCATTTAGTCATTCTTCTGTGTGATTTAGTCTGCTCTTCATTGCTTCTAGATTGGTTTTTGTCTCAGCAAATGAGTTGTCTAATTTTGACTGGTTCATCTCTATGGTTTTTAGTTCCTTGCTACAGTTATCTGCATTTCTATTGATAATCTTTCTTAATTCTTTTAGCATTATTGTGACCTTGTTTTTTAACTTGAGTTCTAGTAGACTGGAGAGGTCTATTTTGCTATTTGTTTTTTGAGGGGTTTCTCTTGTTCTTTCAATTGGAAGTAGTTCCTTTGGTTTTTCATTTTACTTAACTTCTTCTGTCTCTGTAAGTTTAGAAGAAATAGTTATGTACTTTAGACTTTTTTTAAGTTTTTGTTTTTTAAACTGAAGTATAGTCAGTTTACAATATTGTGTACATTTCTGGTGTACAGAATAATGTTTCAGTCATACATACATATATTCTTTTTCATATTGTTTTTCATTATAGATTACTACAAACTATTGAATATAATTCCCTGTGCTATACAGTATTAACTTATTGTTAATCTATTTTATATATAGTAGTTAATATCTGCAAGTCTTGAACTCCCATTTTATCCCTTTCCACCCTCTTTCCCCCCTGGTAACCATAAGGTTGTTTTCTATGTCTATGAGTCTGTTTCTGTTTTGTAAATAAGTTCATAAGTGTCTTTTTCTTCTTTTTTTAGATTCCAAATATGAGTGATATCATATGGTATTTTTCTCTCTCTTTCTGGCTTACTTCACTTAGAATGTCAAGCTCCAGGTCCATCCATGTTGCTGTAAATGGCACTATTTTATTCTTTTTTTATTGCTGAGTAGTACTCCATTGTATAACAATACCACAACTTCTTTATCCAGTCATCTGTTGATGGACATTTAGGTTGTTACTACATCTTGGCTATTGTAAATAGTGCTGCTATGAATGTTAGGGTACATGTATCTTTTCAAATTAGAGTTCCCTCTGGATATATGTACAGGAGTAGGATTGCTGGCTTATATGGTTAAGTCTATTTTTAGTTTTTTGAGGAATCTCCATACTGTTTTCCATAATTCACCTTGCCAGATTTTTACATAGGCTCTTGCTTTGATTTTCATATAAATTTACACAGTGCAACAATATAACATTGGATTGCATGTGGATTTCTTTTGACCTATCTTTATTATAAATGGAATGGAATGTTTGACGAGATTCAAAGGATGTCTTGACACACTCGTAACAGAAAGAGGAAAGTCGCATTCCAGCTACCACCCATTCTGAAATATTTAGCATATCCTCCCCTTCCCATCAGTCAAGCTCTCAGCATCTCAAGTCAAAAAAAGGTAGAAATCTGCCTACACATTACACTTTCTCCAAGTGTTATGAATATATTAGTGTCTTCCCTGCCTCTTCTAAAACCAATAAATAAAAACAATAACAATGACAGAAGGAAAAAAGAAACACTAGCAAGGCGACTTTAATTTTCCCAAATTTCCAACATAGGGAATAAAGTTCAGTACCACTTCTGAATATTATTGTCGTTTCTCTAATATTTTACGTAAATTATTTGATGGTAATTGGCATACCATCATGTAGGGACATAAGGATGTTTTACTGGGATAAATGAGGAAAGAGGCTTAAAATGTGGAAGAGCATTGACAGAGCATGATGGTATTGTAACCTAAATATTGGGCACGCACCATTCTCTCTCTCTCTCTCTCTTTTTTTTTTTTTTTTTTTTTTTTGTGCTTACAAGGCCATTCATATCAGCCAATGTATTTCTAATGTGCTTTTCCCTTAAATGGAGCCAGCTTGAGGTTTCTGTCCATTAACCAGATATCGTAAAGCTCTTTGTGCAATTCAGGAGAAATGGTGTATTTTAACACAAAGTAATAACCCGCACTTGATGCTCTTATCTAAAGGCGCTAAATGGTATGGAGACAGACATTTGCTCTGAGAAGAGTTGCAGGTCATGATTTTTTAATCTGAGGTCCAGAGGTGAGCTGAAAGATTCCATAAACTCCCTCAAATTATATGCAGAATTATAAGTACATGTGTTTGAGTTTTCTTTGTGGGAAGGGAGTCTAGTGCATTCATTGATTTCTCGAAAGGGTGAGCAAAAAAAAAAAGAATCAGAACCACAAATTTATATTCAATTGTAAAATTTCGTCTCTTCTATTATCTTTGTTACAAAACAAACAAAAAAATTCTCCATTCTGTTTTACTTTTAAGAGTTTGACTTAATATTCTAGGTTGTGATCTGTATCAGAAGCTGTGGTGTGGAACAGAGAATGAGAAGTAGGTGATGTTATGGGAATGGCAGCTGCTGAGGAATCCTCAGCTGTCTTACCCATCAACTAGAGTGTTAAGTAGAGAACACTCTGAGGTCCCTTTCAATGCAAAAAGTTGATTTAAGGAAAGTCTGTTCCCTAGACCTGCTACTGAATCTTCAAAATAAAGCCAGCCTAGGAACAGAGAACAATTCCTTGCTCCTTGCTAGTAAACCCGGGGAACAAAAGAAGGGACACAGTAAAAGACAGAGGAAATTACATCAACCAAATATTTCTTGTTTCATTTATTTAGGACATGTTCACTGAGCATCTATGATTAGTCAATACTTTATTTACTGTATTGCATGGTTTTTGGTCTCAGATGCTGTACCGATTTCCTCTAGTTTGGAAATGATAATGAAATATTCCCACTGAATATATTTTCGCTGTACTTGTACATCAATAGAGTACCACAAAAAGAAAGAAATCAATAGAGTGCCACAAAAAGAAAGAAATGCAATCATTGGTTATACGATTTTGGACGCTTAGCTTATATATTAAGTATTTACAACATTGCAACACAGCTATGAAACAGGTTCCTTACAAAATTGAGGCCAGTGATTGGCTGATAAAAAACTGAAGTTCAGTGAGGTAAACAGAGGTGGAATTTAAGCAAGGTCAATCTGGCTTGAGAGTCAAAAGTTTTAACCAAAAAACTGAAGTTTTACTCTCTTAATTAGCCATTGACTTGATTTCCTCAGCTAAAAATGGAAATCTATATTAAGGAAAGGTGACCACACTCAGGTGCACAATATGAACATTACAAAAGGACAGGATCAAGGAGCTGGACCTTAGCAGAAAATATGAAAGAAATTGCCAGTATGGAGTTCATTGCAAGTGAAAGCTATGCAAAAAAAAAAAAAAAGTCCATCAGAGATGAGTGTCCAAAATGAAGGCAATAATGTCTAATTTTAATCTTTCTGAATTAGACTATCCCTGTAATAGCATCCATTCTATTTTGGGCATCGATTTAACTAAGACTGGCAAACTGATGGTAGTTGGAATGGTACTTAGGCAATAATAATATTTAGATTTAACATTTAGATTTTGTTCTAAAATAAGAAAAGCAGTACAGTTTTTAGAAGCATAGGATCTGTAACCAGTCTCCTTTGGTTCAAATCCTGGCCTTTCCACTTTGAGATGCTATTAAGTAAGCCATTTAAACTCTCTGTGCATCACTACCTCACCTATAAAACCGGGGTAATAGAGTATCTTCCTCAAAGAGTTAATGTGCCTAAAGGGTTGAGAACATTTTAAGTGCTAAATAGATGAAGAAAGAGGGAACATTTAGCACAAAGGAGAAAAGTCGTAGTAGGAATTTACCTCCAGATAGCTAGAGAACAGAGTAGTATCGGTAACGTTGCTTGGAGAGAGATATAAGGGAAAAATACAGCTTTGTATCTGCCTCAGTGTATGTTTAGATACCTGACACTCACTAGAGGGATTCAAGCACTTAGCATATCTTACAGCAGATTGAAATATCAGGTGGAGAATATGAAATAAATAAACTTAAGTTATAGTTATTTACGTGTTTATTTGTTTTTTGGAGAGTAAAAATTAAAAAAAATAAGCAATACTAAAGATTTCAAAAGTAAAATGAATGTATTTCTTCCAAGTTCATTCTACCCTATTCCCCAGAAATAATATTTTATTTTCTCTGGTGGTTACCAAAAATGATAAGAAATGCACAGAAATTTCTGGTCACAGGATTTATCCATGTTTGTCAATATCTATCATTTTCCCAGTGAGAAAGATGAGTAAACTTACCTTATTCCTGACTTCTTTTCCCTTACCCACACCATTAACATATTAAGTTTTATTATGATTTCTTCTCTTATTACTAGCAGTTTATCCTATTTTTAACTTTAAGCAGTATACTTCAACATAGTTATTTTTGAGCAATCAATTTAGAGACTTTCTATCGACTTCCCAACACGTGAGATAAGAAAATTAGAAATTTCTCTCCATCTTTTCTCTGTAATTATAATTCTTTATTGCTTTGCTCTAAGCTGATTCTAAAAATTGAGGTAAATTCACAGTACTGAGGGTATTATTATTTTGTGACTCTTATCCAAAACAACAAGTATTTTGAAAAGCAATCCTAAATCACAAGACTTGTGTGCAATGTTTGTTTCATCATACTACATGCTACAGTTTGGTTTGTTTCATCTTAGGATCATGACTTTCCTGGAGTTTTCTGTTTTGTTTTGGCTTTTTGTTTGTTGGTGTATTGTTTTTAACAGTAGTTTCTATTTAAATCTTGTTTTTTAATCTTGTTGAAGAAATAACAACCTAATTATGTATGTGATCTGTTAGGACATTTATTTTTTTCATTATGTGATCAATCTCCCTTCCTGGTTTCCTTTTTTCATTTGGACTGATTATTTCCTAGGTTGGCTGTAACACTGACCATGTGGAAATACAAGCGCATACTTCATAATGCATGACTTTTTATTCCCTTATTCTTTCCAGGGTTCCTCCCACTAGAGGGTCAACTACTATGTTTAAAAAAAAAATTAACTTTCTGAATTATTGAATTCCTAAAAATATATTTATCTTGTCCCCACATTTGATTGCTAATGTTCCTAAGAAGTGAATTCTATGTTAGTAATATTTCCTGGTATCTTTACAGGCATTCAGTCCTGAAGATATATATTTTCCTTTGAAGGAAACTTGATTTTGTTCTTCCCAGTATTTCAAGTTTTTCTGTGGGCATTTTTTTATTAATTCTGCTTCTATTATATTCAGTTGATTTTTTTTTTCATTGTGAAGATTTTGGACTTTCTTCAGCAGAGATAAATTTTAAAATTTTACATGAACCTTCATAGGTGGGTTTGTTCTGGATTTCCTTTTCTTGACATTCTTTGTCCAATTTTGCTTTTGACGTATTGCTAGGTTTACAAAATAAAAATGAGAGGAGTTGGCTTTCTTTCACTTCCTGTTCTTTGAAACAGTTAACCAAATTGGGGGTATTTGGTAAAATTTAGCTGTAAAATGGCCCAATGACTTTTGTGACTGTGAGGGTAAGGGAAACATGCAGGAAATGGATTTTGCTTACCATTTTAATTTCTTGAAAGGTTTTCTCTCTCTTGTAGGGAGCAGTTTGGCATTTTTCTAGGAAGTTCTCTTTCATTTAATTTTTCAAGTTTAAAAGAGTATATTAGTATAGCAATCAGTTAAGACAATTGAAAAATAATTGAATAACTATAGATATGTTACAGTTTTGATTGAGTTACTTTACTATTATATTTTTATTTGTAATTTTTATTATTTTATTATGTTGTTTTACATAAATTTATTAAGGCATAGCATACAGCTTTCATCTGCATTTATATTCTTTATTGTATGATTGTTTTCTATTTTATAAATTTCAACTCTCACCATTATTATATCCTTCCTTATACTTTATGTGAATTTATTTGTTGTTCTTTTTATGAGTTCTTCACATGGAAATTGATATAATTGATTTTCAGCCTTTCCTCCACAATGTATACATTTAAGGTGATAAATAGGTCTCTAAGGGGAACTATCTCTATCTCACAGGTTTTAATATATTTTATTTTCAGGATGATTCAAGTGCAAAATGTTTTGTCATGTAAACATTATTATTTCTTCTGTGAGTGAGCCATTTGCTATTTAGAAATGTGTTATTTACTTCTAAGCATTTGGGGATCTTTTTTTTCTTCTTTTTCTCTCTTTCCCCTGCCTCTTTGTCCAAATTCCTCCCTTCTCTTTCTCATCTCCTTCTTCATATGATGATGATGATGATGTTATTGATTTAAAACAATTCATCTCTACATGAAGACAAGAAACATTTTCTGTTTTTTCATATTTGTTGAAAATTATTTTACAGGCCAATGAATGTCTAATTTAAAAATTCATATTCATTTAAAAAATACATTTTCTGTTATTATTTAGTATTGCATGGTCTCTGAGACAGTACTTATCATTTTTTAAAAATTATATGTTCTCTATTATACTAAATTTTGGCCTCTTCCAGGAGGAGAGAGGTTCTTTCTTCTCCCAGAGCAAGCAAACAGTAATGCTGTGAACTGCCTGTGGAGAGGGCTAACTGCCAGCAGCCTCTAGCCAAAAGCCCTCAGTCCTACTTTCCATAAGGAAATGAATTCTGCCAACAACCTGAATGAGCAGATTCTTCCCAAGGCAGAAGATAATGAAATGGCGTGGCAGTGGTTAATTTTATGTGTCAGCTGAACTGGACTAAGGGATGCCAAGGCGGCTGGTAAAACATTACTTCTATGTGTGTCTATGAGAGTATCCTGCAACAAGATTAGCATTTGAATCAGTAGACTGAGTAAAGGATATCACCCTCACCAGTGCTGGTGGATATCATCCAATTCACTGAGGGCTCAAATTGAACAAAAACATGGAAGTAGGGTGAATTATCTCTTTTTGCTTGATCTGGGGCATCCATCTTCTCCTGTCCTTGGATGTGCGCACCTCTGGTTCTCAGTTGTTCAGACTCAATCAGGACTTACACCAATGGCCCTTCAATTCTCAGACTTACAGACTTGGACTGAATTACACCGCTGGCTTTCCTAGTTCTCTAGCCTGTGGGACATGCCAGCTTTCATAACTATGTGAGCCAGTTCCTATAATAAATCTCCTCTTACATTTCTGTCTATGCATGTATGTACGCAAGCATCTGTCTATCTGTCTGTCTATCTATCTATCTATCTATCTATCTATCTATCTATCTATCTATCTGATCAGTCTATCATATTGTTTCTGTTTCTCCGGAGAATGCTGACTAATACACACACTTTTATTTGAAAGACAATTCCTATTAATGCAGAAACCCATATTCAGTGAAATAACACTTCCAGACAAACAAAAATTAAGGCAATTTTTCTTCATCAGTCTTATTGATGAGGGAGAATGAAGTCTGGCTAACATATTGCTAGCATTTTGATAGCACTTAGGGTCTTGGGACCCTAAAAGAGAGAATCTAGCTAAGCCATTCCTGAACTCCTGCCCCATGAAAACTGTAAGATAAATAAGTGTGTGTTGTTTTAAGCTGCTATATTGGTGGTAATATTTTATATAGTCATAAAAAAGTAATACATACTCTTACTATATGAAATGTGCTTCTTTATCTCTAGTAATGATTTTGACCTTAATGTCGACTGTATTTATGTTACGATAAACATACTTGTTCAGCTTCTTGTTGCTGTTCTTAGCGTTTATTTGCATGGTATATCATTTTACTTTTAACCTCTAGTGCCTCATATTTAAAGTGTATCTTTTCTAAGAAACATGTGAATTTGTTTCTGTGATTGTTTTGTTGTTACTGTTTTATCTAGTAAGAAAATTTCATCTTTTATTTGGAGTGTTTATTGAATTTACAGACACTAATCACTGTAAATCTTTCTAACCTCTTTTACGTTCATCTTTCTCTTTTTTGCACTCTTTTACATAAATTACTTTTATTTTTTCCATTCTTCTCTATTCTTTTGTTACTTATACATTCTTTTACTGTTTTTTTCATTGACTTACTAGATATTAAAACAATCATTCTTGAATTAATATACTTTAATATAATTAGTACTCATTTCCAAGAAAATTCCATTTATCATCCTCCTGCTGTTTCTGTCATTGTTGTCATGCAGTTTAATTCTGTATAATATTTAAGCCCCAGTAGACATTAGTATTATGTACAGTCAATTTTCATTTAGATTTACCCACATAATATTATCTTTCAATCACTATTTATTCCCTCCTCCATTTGTGGTTTTCTGCATGGAATAATTTTATTTTGCTTGAAATACTTTAAAATAAGATTGAAGAAGGGAAGTAGTCTTTGTCTTTGTTTGCCTATAAACGTTGTTATTTCACTAACTATGGGTTTTGAGGTTGACAAATATTTTCTTTTAATTAAAGATGATGTTTTTACTGTCTTCTGGTTTCCATTTTTATGTTGGAAAGTCAACTTTCAGTTTTTGTTTTGCTTCTTAAAAGGTAACAGATATTGTTTAGTTTGTTTCTAATAAAGAATGCTTCTTTATCTTTAATTTTAAGCAGTGTTAAGATAGTGTGATATGCCTTTTTGTCATTTACTTTCTGTTTATTCTGTCTACTTGGGTGCCTCGCATTTTTTAAATATGTGGGTTGATGTATTTGGTCAGCCTTGGAAAATCACAGCCGTCATGTTTAAGTGATTATTTTTTACCATTCTTTCTCCTCTGCCTCCTTGGAGACTCAATTTACATGTATGTTAAATGTATTCATCGTGTCTCATAAGTCTATTCCTTTCTTTAATGTATCGTCTATCTCTTTTGTTTTCCATATGAAGTCTGGATATTTACTGATGACTTATTTTTTGGTTCACTTACTCCTTCTGCTATCTGAAGATAAACTGATTTATTAAGTTCTTAATTTCAGTTATTTCGGTTTTTATTTCTATAGTTTCCACTTGAATCTTGTCACATAGAATCTAATTCTCAGTGAATTCCTTTATTTTATCATCTATTTTCTTGAAGTAGTAACAGTTATTTTAATTCAAGCCTAGTAAATACAATGTATACAGTACTTCCATTTCTATTTGAGCCCACCTTCTCCCCACTGTATTCATTTGTTTTTTTCATTCATTCATTCATTTGTGTGTGCATTCATACATTTAGTTAGTATGCCTGGTAATTTTTAAATTAAATACCAGTTTCATTCATTCATTCATTCATACTTGTATGCATTCATTCATTTAGCTAGTTAGTATGCCTGGTAATTTTTTATTAAATACCAGGTATTGGGTATAAAAATTATAGAGGCTATGGATGGTCTTTTTCTTTCTTGAGGGAAGATTTACTCTATTATCTGACAAGTAGCAGATGAATAGATTACCTGAATCCAGTTAAGAATTGAGGAATTTCTAAGCTATATGGCAGGGTTTGCAAGTCTTATTTCTGATGTGAGGATGTAATTGTCTAGGTGTTCCAAATGTGAGCATTGGAGTATTTACTAGGATTCTCCTTCATGATGAATATTGAGTTTCAGTTTTTCTGTGTCCAGCACTTTGGGTCTGTCAAAAAGTGCACTATAGTTTTAGCTATTTTCTGCATGAATTCTTACATTTTGCCTTATGCATCTTAAAAATAAGCAAATGCCTTAATATTAAATTATGTACCAAGTATTGGGCTAACTTCTTTGTGCCTCCTTCTGGTGAGAAGGCCCTAGTTACCTTCACATCTTTCAACTCCAGTTTTTGTCTCCTTGCCCTAGTGTACTTTATAACATCTTTAATGGTTTCTTACCTCTTAGAAGCTGCCCATTATCCTGTTTCTTAGCCATATACCAAAAATAGGCAAATGCCCCAAAGGGAAAAACAACGTGTAGGAAATTGTGCTCAATTTAGTGAGCTTCTCTTGTTTCCGTAGTATCACCCCTCATGTCCTGGCTGCTGTAGCAGCTTCTCTACACTTTCAGAAAGAGTCATTTCTGAATTTTATAGTGCTTTTGTGATCGTTTCCATTGGGCAAGTTCATATGCTTCCAGTTATACTGTCATGGCTGAAAGTAGAAATCACCTACAAGAACATATATTTAATTTCAAAAACTATATATAGTTTTCTGGATTCTTCAGTTGCATGATAACGTGCTCTGTTTTAGCTAGACAGCATCACCTTGATCTTGATGAAGATACCAATTAGAATCTTAAAGTTCCCTTCTGCTTGTTGCATAGTATCTGTTTTTTTTTCCCCTTGCGTTAATTGTCCTCTGTATTCATTATCTTTCAGTTCTGTGCCTCAAATTGTTTATTAATTTTTGATTCATCATTTATGTCTATTTTTTTTTTATGGACAACTAGTAGAGGCTTGTTTCAAGCGGTTATGTGTGTCTATTTACCTAAAAGACTGCTTTACTGAATGGAAAGGTTGCTGTGGTTTCTGTGTAAGTAGAAAATCTGACCCATTGTCTGGATTTTTTTATGGTGTCTGAGCCTAGAGTAGGAAGATATGCTTAGGACTCTTGTAACTGCCCAAGTGAAAAGCATTTTCTCTATGAATGAAGTAGTTTAACATGTTTTCCCTCTTATTTGGAGCTCCCTTCATTTCTCTCTGAATTGCTTTTGTAGGTTTGAAGTTCCTGTGGCTCACTTTCCTCTCAACAGCTCTGTCACCCACACAGTGGATCCTTCCCAGGAAAATATTTTCCTCTACTTTAGAAGCTCTCTGGTTAGATCACCAGCTAGGAACAAATTCTATATGCAGAGGAAAGAGGTATCTCCCCAGTTAGGTAGAACCATCTATTAAGATATCCTGCAGATAATCCTCCAGCGAACCATCCTGAGAGGTTTCCATCAGTCCTTTGTTCATAGATATTTATTTTTGTTTGGACTTTTTTGTGGCTCCAACTGGCAGCCATCTCTCAGGTGTATATTCTCCCTTGTGTTTTCTTCATCTACATAAACATGTCTGCTTTTGTCCTTGCAAGTTACATCAGTGGGTTAGATTCAGTTTGGTCTGACAAGTTGCACCTTTTGCTTTATGGTTACTTCTATTAAGAACCTATTATTTGTGGCATCTAGACTTAAACTGGGGAGAAGAAGATACTGTGCATGTTCAATTTTTGGCTTTTAAATAGTATCTATTTAACAATAAATAGTTAAATTCATAACAATATGTATTTTATAAATTTGTATATAAATATAAATGCATAGCATCAAAGCCTTGCCTGGAATATTTGTTTATACTTAACTCTACTGAAACATCCTAGAAAGATGGCCATGAATTCATAACCTCAAGCTAGAATTATAATATTTTTACACTTTGGACTCATGATTATATGTCATCAAATATGTACAATCTGTTTGCTATAATGAATGATTCCCTAATTTTACTGAAAGCATTAATGAAATTTGCAGATGCCTTGCTTTTCATGTATCCCCTCTTATCTACACTAAGTTTATTATATTTACTTTGAACAAATTATATAGTTAAATCCTTCTTTTACAGCATATTTATATTTTTCTGCTGACTGCTTATTCACTTCATTTTCATTGCCAAGTTAATTAAATGAGTTACACATAATTGACTTTGTTTTTCAGTGAGAATTAGGAAACATTTGAGAAGAAAGTTGGTAAAATAACAAAATATTTTGAAAGCATATGCTGTGATCAGAGCATCCTGTGGAAAGCAGTAACACATAAAGCAAAGATAGCTACAAAATATGTAACAAGCCCCCACTGTTATTTTAATTTCTGGATGTATCTGATTTAGTACAAAAATGTATTGAGTACCTACTAGGTATATAACATTCTGCAAGGTGATATGGAAAGACTGGAAAGTGAAAAAGATATAACTCCCTTCCTTCCTCCCTTTATTTTTTTTTTCTCCAGTTTTATTGAGATATAAGTGAAATCCCCATCCCACCTTTTGAGATCCTAGGCTGGGGGCTAGAGAAGAGCAATGTGTAAGCTACAGACAAGCACACGTGCAATTTGACTTCAATATATTAGGATTCCAGGGGAGATGAGCAGAGCCTTAAGCTGGCTCACAGCAGAGATATCTAACAGTCTGGAAAGTCAGGCAGGCTTCTCGGAGAAGGTGATACATAATGAGGGAGCGCACATTACACAGGGCTATGAAGAAATGTGTACAGAATTCCTTAACTCACGGAGTATTTATGATTTGCCAGGTACCATGTTGGGTACTTTTCAGCGATATCCCACTTCATCCTCACAGCAGCAGCCCCATTGTTCTCCACATCTTACCAAGAAGGCAACTAAGACTCAAAGTTCAGTGGTGTTATTGGGATATTATTTTAGTAGATGACCTTGCCTCCTGCTTTATCAAATTGAGTAACTTCAAAAGTGTTCCTCTCTACCACAAAATTTCTAACTCTTACAACTATCAACTTTCTCATGGAAAGAAAATGTTCCTCTTTATTTGTAAAGGGAACCCTATCTTTAGATTTCTAAGTCCCATTTCTCTATCTTTATTTGTTGATTTATTCTACAAATGTTGATTTATTGCTTATTATAATGCCAAGCAGAGAAATTACACTGCTGTTCGGAACAGATTCCCCTTCATAAAACTTAGCAATAACCAACAAGAAGGCAAACTGGTTTCTTATTTTGATAAATTCTATCAAGGAAACAAATGGTATGCTGTGATAGGGTCTGATTCCTGGGCAGACTGCCCCAGAGAGTGCTATTGGAAGAAACCTTTTAGAGAAGGAAATGCTGGAAATGAGACCTGAGGCATGAAGATTATCCAGGCTGGGAGCAGCATGTAAATATGTCCTGAGTCTCAGCCTGACTTGGGGCAATTCAGGGCCATCAGTGCAGCAGCGAGTGTGCGGAGAAGGATATGAGCAGAGTTGGCAGTATGATAGGGCATGTTTTGTTGGGACGGAAGCAAGGCTCACTCTGTCCATTATCTTACTTCTTACTAGTGATCTTCATTTTTGTCTTTCCGTTTGACATTTCCCTTCATCCTACAGTTATGTTAATGTCTTTTATTCCAATTAGATTCCTTGCTTCTGCCACTTCTTTCTCCTCCTATTCTAGCTCACCAGTTCTCTTCAAGGCTAAACTTTTCAAAAGCATTTTACAGCTGTTACTTCCTTCCAGTTATTGCTTAATTTGTGGGGTCTGGGCACAATACTCTTATCGATCTACAGAAAGAGCTTTCTTGAAATGACCCCCTGCTTGCTAAATCCAGTGAGATTTCCTGGGGAAGGGCTTTCCTTCTACATTTCTTTAGCCTTTGGACTCCACTCCTGGTTTTCTCTGCCGCATCACAACTGTGGTCCTCTTTGCTTTCTAGACACCACTGCCCTATCTCCTTTGAATGGACCTCTTCTTCCTGTTCTGTAAGTGCAGACATTTCCCAAAGACTCTGTTCTTGCTCATCTTTTCTACTCATTCCCTGTGTTCTTCCTTGTTTGTATCATCTAATCCTTTGGCTTCAACTATGATCTTTGCCTGGGTAGTCACAAATCTGAATCTTTACTTCTGATGATTCTCTTGCACTGTCATATTTAATTTCTAAGGACTCATTAGCTACCTGTACCTGGATGTCACTCAGGCACTAGTGACACAGAAATATAGATTATCTCTTCTTCAAGAATGAATTTTATTTCTCTACTTCTATTTAGGGGGATATTACCATTTAATATATTTATCTTTCACTCCTTTCTTCTCTCTCACTCTTCTCTATTCGTCACCTTCAGCTAATCAGCCTTCCTGATATATTTTCAGTAAAAAAATAAATAAAGTAAACTCTTCTATCACTTTTTGTACCTTTCCATCACCAAGTCCCCAGATTTTCTCTCACAGTGTTCACTTTTTCTTCTACCACGTGATACAACTTCTTTAAAGACTTTGCTATTCAGCTCATCTCTTTTCTGTTCTGAATATTCCCTCTGTCTGCTGGACTTTCCCATCAGAATACAGAAAGACTGTTACCACCCGCATCTAAACAAAGGCAATAATACATGACAAAACAGCAACAGAAACAAAGCAAATCCTTCTCTTGATCTTACATCCCTCTTCTGCTTCTGCACTACTTCTCAGCCTTCATTTAAAGCCGAACTTCTGGAAATAGTTGTATATAAATTATACCAAATCCTTCACTTCTGTTTACTCCTAATCTTGTTAAAATCTAGCTTTTGCCATAAACTCCACTGAAGCTATTTTTGTCAAAACCCAACGGCCTCCAGGTGGTCAGTTGCAAGGATCACGTCACTCTTGCCGTGTGGGCTGCTTCAGAGAAACTCGGCGTGTTTGTGCTTTTCCCTTGCAGCATTGTCCTCTTTTTGCTTCTGGGACACATCTTTGATTTCTTGGTTTCCTGTTGTTGCTTTAGCAGATGCTCGTCAGGCTTTCACAAGTATTATGACTTTTTCATCATCTAGAAGTTTAACATTCATCGATACAACAGGAAAATCCCAATATTTTCATCAAAGATAAGCGTGAGGTTTCTGAGTCTACGGTCTGTTTTCCCCTGTGTAGCAGAGGTTTGAGTACAAAGTGCTCTCTGCATTGATATTCAGTCAAGGGAGAGACTAAAGAGTTCAACTCGTGCTAGACCTTGTGGAAAATGGAGGAGTTGTTTAAGGCAGAATACAATGTGTGGGAAAGTCCTTGATGCCTTCAAAATATAAGAAAGGTATAAATAAGAAGGAATTCTTAACATTCTCTAGACAGCATGCTGGAATTCAACAGTCAGCAGTACTGTTGTGCTTCTTTTTTTCCTCAGGGTAACTTCTCATCCTCTTTTATTAACTCATGCATTGAATATATTTCTGAGCTCCTTCCATGATAAGCACCTCAAAGAAAAATAGGCAATCTCTGTTAGACATAAAGTTGGCAGAAGCTCATTTTCCATTTCCCTCTGAGCTTTCTTGTTTTAAAAGTTGTGTCTGTACAGAACTCGGTTTCTCTTTGACGCGCTGTAAATTTTCTGTCTTTTGGTTAATTTCTGGTGTCATAATGCCCAGTTTTAATGACATACATTTGCTTTGTTGTGTTGACGTATTTTTCAGCCTGACAGTACAGAATGAAAGCAATCAGTGACGATAGAATTTGGAATATCATTGCTTATGTTTACATTTTGACTAATAACTGATTCCTCCGAATCTCCTCATTTTTCTCCTCCTTTTGCTCATTAAAAATTATTTGATTTATTACTTCTGGACAAAAGATAAATCATTTTGCCTAGTGTACCTTTAAATCAAAACCAAATAAGAAAAACTGGTATAATACTCTATTGCAGACTTACTTATCTTCATAACCTTTGGCTTAGCCCCGTCAGCAGTGGTTTGTTAGTGATAGCCTGTTAGGCAGTGTTTTCCCCACAATTTCCCATCTTCTTTTGGTGTGTGGAGTGTGACCAAAAGTACTAGACACAACATCCAGCGAATTCCTCTGTGATTCTGTCTTCCAGTTTCTATTTGATTCATTCACTTTAATTCACCCTGTATTGTAGACCCGCCTTCTCCCTGATTAATACTAAATGTGAGACAAACGGTACCACTTCTTGTCCTGACGTTCCAGGCTTTCTAAAATTTAATGTCAGTGGTGAATATTTTTTTGAATTCTTGCTGAGTACCATTCTTTTCTTTTTTCTAGTAACAGTAAAAATAATACCATTTTGGGAGCTAATTTTATTCAACTTTCTGCTGATGCATTCAGCCATTTCAGCATTTCGGCCATTCTCATGACTGGCTCCACCACCAGTTCCTGGGTACGTATGTAATTCAGGCTTAGTCCATCACAGCATCACAGCTCCAGATCTCAGTGTTTGTTATTCCAAAGAGGGTAAAATCATAGCTCATCAAAAGCCAATTATGGGACTTTTGAGAGAGAGAGATTACTCTCTTTATCCCTGAACTTGGAATTTTGAAAATGTAAGCATAGAGCTCTTTAATTCACCTTACCATCTTGCCTTCATGAGAAAAAAAAAAATATATCTGAGAATGAAACCAATAAAGAGAAAAGCAGATCAGAGATGGATAAAAATAGGGTTTGGCTCTGATAACATTGATGTAGTTTCTTGATCAAGCCATGCCTGAAGGTGGGGCCTTTCAATTTTTTATTTACATGAGAAAATGATTTCTGTCTCTCATCTCCCTTTATCTCTACTTGCTCTCTCTCTTTTTATTATCCAGTTTGTTCTGCATTTCCCACCAACTACTTGCTTGTAAAAGTATTTAACTATCACATGTCCAAACATTCATATATGAATACTCTACAAAATACTTGTTTTTGGAAATTTATTTTTACATTTTAAACAGATTATTGACTCTCCTAACTCTAGCATTTCACTAGTATGAATTTTTTTCTTTCATTATGAATTATTTATTTTGCATTTGGATTGTTTATTTTGCTTTCTGAGTTCTTGCTACCTGAACTTAACATCCACATAGATTTGGATACTAAGAGTTACTTGTATGATACAGTCTTGTGATAGCCTTCTAATACTGTTTTTAACTATCATTTATATTACTGTGCTATCAGCCAGCATTTCCAGTTTGTACTGGTTACAATGCTATGATAGATGTTGTTTAATGACTATCTTGTATTTTATCCTATTCCGTATTATGCCTAGGAGTATGCCTTGCCTAGAAGAACTTGGTGAATATTTTTCAACTTGTTAAAGAATATACATGAAATGAGTTCATTTGTGGGGGATTTTAAACCAGAAACTCTAGACTTATAAATGCTCACAGTGGCAGGTAACATAAAAGAGTAAAGCTAATGTAAAACTGTAGATCCTAAGCTGTTGTTTGATCTCCAGCTTTAACAGTGGTTTAGTCATTGCCCTCAAATCCATTGCCCTTTAAAGCACTAAAGTTGTGTGCGAGGCAGCCACACTGGCCAACCAGGTGAGGGCCTGTGTAATCTGGCCCGGTACTGAAGGCCATCACCTTTGATGAAGGCACTCCTCACTCCTCTAGATTTCAACTGCTAATGCTGTACTTCTAATATTGAATTTTATAGATCCCAACCCCCACCTCCTGATACTCACTAATACCAGAGCATGAGTAAACATCCCACTGTAGAAAGATATTACGTCTTCTAGAAGCCTCGAAGGGTCAGTCATAATTAAAATTTGTGTGTGTGAGGGGTTGTTAAATCATTTAACTTATGTATAATTTAAAATGGAATTTTGTATTAGAACAAGAATGTGTATATTATGGAACAGAGTATAAATTTTACATGAAATTGCATTAATAAGTTTAAGCCATCTTTTTAACCTAATATCTCATTTTTAAAACTATCTCCTTCTCAATAAAAGAAAATATTCAATCAAATAAAAATTTTACCAGACATACATGTTCTACTGTCTCTAGCTGTTAGTTTTATTTTGGTGAAACTGTTAAGAGACATTATCCTAAAATGACACGTCTTGTAATTGCCTGGGACATTTCAAAAGTATCCCGACATTTACTGAATTGTAAGCTCTGTTTAATTTATCACTATCTCTAGTCCATTCAGACGAGTGTTGTTTGTCTTCTCTGTGCCAAGATCTGTGTTAAATATTGCAGAGATTCTAGTACACACAGCTTCAGACTTCAACAAACCCACACCTAGTTACACGTGGGGAGGGCAGGAGTGAACAGCAGTAGACCGGGTGTATCCTGGGGCTAGATTCCCATTTTCACGTATATGTGAGGAGCTGGAATGTCCACGTCATGGAAGGCCTGGGCAGTCTTGTGCAGCAGAGATTTGGATTTTATGTGTGGCTTAGTCCTTGAGTCTAGTTGACCTCCCACCATTAATAGCTCACTCCTGCCGCCATTTATTGTACATCTGAGTAAAAGGAGGTGCTTTGAAGCATTATTGAATGTGATGATTTGCAAAGGTCTCAGGCTGTACCCATCACACATGTCAGGGATTTTCTCTACAGAGATTTGATGAGTACTCTGAGCACTTGAAGGTTTCCAGCTTTTAGAGATGTACATAGTGTTATAAAGTGTGAATGCGTCTTGTCCCATGAAAAGTGAGAAAAAGTCCGAGTCCCATCTATCCATCTCCTGCATTCAGGTTATTTTCATCTAAGTATCAAGATGTATCAAGACCAAGGTTTTACACTTTTTTTTGTTTTAAATAGCTTGGGGGCAGGAGTTCCAGAATCCTAAGGTTGCATATGGCTTGAGAAGCTACATAGCTTGAACTTCTCTGTCTTTGCAGAGGGGCTGGGTCTGGTCTACATTTATACAGGTGTGCCTATGTGTATAATTATTTACTGTATAGATAAAATGTATCTCCTTTATGTAGGAAAAATCTCCACTGTACCAATTCCAATGGTAGGAGTGGTGAACAGCTTCCCAGGAATTATAAGGCTTCACTGTGAAGTTTAAAGTTTACCTTCAGCTCCATGGGTGTCAGTGATACCTGGCATGTGTCGTGGGCCATGAGTGAAAAAATATGAAGAACCAATTAGAAAGAAATGGTCAGCAGTATGTGTGAATACCAAACTTCTCAAAATAAAACCTATTTATGAAAGAAAATATATCTAGTAATCTAAGAAAATAAATCAAATAAGTATACAAAATTTATTTTCATGTAGTGATTTTTTTCGTATCATATCATTTACAGTGTATTTTCCTTGGAAAAATGACGTAAAGTACACAAAATTGGGATGAATTGTTGGCGCTGTCTTCAATGAAGACTTCAGTATTTTGTCTCCCACTCACTGTCTGATGAGAAAAACAGATAATCCAGTGTTGATTTACAGAGCAACAGCTATCTTTGCAACTGGAAGGCTAGAAGTAAAAACTTTATCTTATCTTAAAAAATAAAAATTCCTACATATTTGCAGAGTAAATCAAAATATCTGTAGAGAGGACCTAAATTCCCAACCACAATATCCATAATTTTGGACAGTATTCCTGCCAATTGTTACTTTCTGGAGTCTTTCCACGCTTGCCTAGCAGGTCATCAATTTTCTTCCCAGGTTTAAAATCTGCTTCAGATACAGGCAGGTACTAATGGAGGCAAGATGACTGCGTATGAGGGCTGGCTTATGAACACTGGGAAGAGACATCAAACAACAGCCAGCAGCAGAGTAACAAATATGTCCTTTATCGTCATGAATCAGGTGGATCGGGCCCAATTAGCAATGGACATGTCTGTTTTGTTAGTAGAGTACCAGATTTCTGGTTATATGTGCTATGTCTTTTCAGGGCTGGAAAGAAAAGAAGAGGAATTGAAGTCATTTTCTGCTTCTTTTTTCCAGGCTAATTCTAAATCCAATTTGACTATTTCTCTGCTACTCCTTTGCTTAGGAAAAGGAAGAACTCAAGAAGGATCAAAAGAGGAAAAGAAGGGAAGAATATTCAAGTTGAATGCCCTGAAGTGGGTATCCCTTGTTCACCATCCCAAGAGATTTTCTGTGTCTTTTGCTTACTTTCAGGTCCCTGGCAAAGCCGACCAGTGGAATGAATTTAAAATGCTCACAAGGCTGGAAGTCAAGCTGTCGTGCCGTGGGGGCTGGGGGTAGGTATGGCGATACACAACATAGTGCCGGGGGGTATAAATAAAAAACAAAATTTATTGTGAGGAAAAACTTAGAAGCAGGAAAACACAACACGAATCCCCCTGAGGTCTCATTATTTCACACAAAGATGTGCTTGGGCTGGGTGTGGCTGAGCTGGCTGCAGCAGAGAAAGTGCTCCAACAGACAGACCCCACCCCATCCAGCTGCTCGTATTGAAAGGAAGTTGGGGCAATAGGGCACATCTAGTCGGCTCTATGACAACAAAAATGTCTTGGCTAAGGGAGTGTCCTCATTAGTAAAGAGAAACTTCTGGAACTCCCGCTGTAACAGTTTGATCTTGCATTGATCTAGCTCAGCCATGCTGAGCCCACTCCTCACTTGCCCACCAAAATGAGGAGGAATGGCGCTTCCAATGCCATCTGGATTTGTCTCTTCTTCTTGCCACATTGTGGTGCGATGAGGAAAACTTTGAGTTAGAGCACATCTCAGTCAACAGGGCAGCTGTGAAAACAGCTCCTGCTCGAAAGGATTCTGCCCACATTCTATCCACAAGCCCTTGGCAGCCCCAGCCAGCAATGGAAAGCGACCCTGTACACTCTGGAAGACAGCTCTCGAAAACGCATTCTGTATGTCACAGTGATGCATCACCTTATTTCAGGGATGGGGCTCTGCCAGGACAACCAGTTGCTGAGAGACAGAGCTCATCATTTTGAAGGGCTAGGTGAAGGCAAATTTCATTTCCTCCAGGAGAAAATGTCACCACCACCATTGGTAAGCACGTGGGATTCAGAGTGAAATTTGGCTACACCTTCACATTAAGTTGCTTCTGGAAGAGAAAGACATGATTTATGACCAAAGAGCCAACGTTTTCCTGTAGGGGTTTATTTCATTTATGAAGAAAAAGAGATAGATATTTAAACAAGAGGCTTGCTAGTTTTTGTTGATGATCAGAAAAACTCCTCTCCCATTTTGGCTGTAATAAAAAAGGTAAACTGAATTAAAAAAAAAAACAACTTGTGATTTCTGTGCCAATGACTGAGAGGCAAGTGATTAACATCTCCCCAAACAAGACAACAGCACTTGGTTTCTAGATACCAGGTTTTATGTTACAGTTCTTTTTTTTTTTTTAATTGAAGTACAGTCAATTACAATGTGTCAATTTCTGGTGTACAGCACAATGTCCCAGTCATGCATATATATACATATATTCATTTTCATATTTTATTTCACATTTCTTAATGAACATTGAGTTTCAGGTCAACACACACACACAGAGATACACAATTTTGCATAAAATTAGAATTATTAAATAAATGCCCTTAAGTCAAGGAGCACTTCTTTTTTTACATTTTATTTGAGAACATCACAAATATTACTTTATGGAGGGCATGTTTTATTACACCAGATGTTTTTTAACTAAACAAGTTCAGTAAAGTAAATGGGAAGTAAATAAGAATGTCTTTTTTTTTTTTTTCTTGAGTAATGATTTGATTAGACAGTTTGCAACACTTTAAAAGACACTTTGCTAAGTACGTTCTTAATTTGATAAATCATCAGGTAAGCTCTGATTTTTGATCAAGGAAATATTTTTCTTCTGAAAAGATATGATATGATAGCATATCTGTAAGAATGTCAGTTCTTACAGATATGCTATCAGCATGCATACACAAAATGTAAAAAACATAAACCCTATACTCATCTCACTGTGTTGTGACACATTGGTGTTTGCTCAGTTGATAGTAGCTGCTAATACCACTGCTACTCTTTTCTAGAAGTTTAATGTGCGGTTCCTCTTATTCTCCCTCAATTGTATGCCATCTTACTGTATTTGTCTCGTTCACCCCAGTTTGCAAGGTCTGTTTTTAATTCCTGTATCCAACCTGTTTGTATCTCTCCCGGATTTATGCTGTTTTCCCACTCAATGAGCACTACAAACAGGTAATGTTGAATCAGACAGGCATGATGGCAGAACTCTGTTAGGTAACAGTTAGAAACCTCCTTCATCCTTACCTGTGTAATCAACGTAAGTTTGATATGTTCATTCAACACATCATTAGCTCACCCATGTATCTACATCCTTCTCCATGCCGTAGTCTCTCACCTATAAATAAGAAAACCCTGAAAATACCATTAAATTACATATACCGGGACTATGGCATCCATAGAATCAACCACTTTAATAACTCTACACGTGACAAAAACAAAACTAAACTAGATACAAGCAAGCAAAAGGTTGGGAGGAATTTGCTTGAAGCAAGAGGTACAGAAACCCAGTGAAACACAATTCAGCGTGGGAATTTTAATTCCGTTCAATACGTATCCGTTGCATTCTACAAGATGTTGAACCTCAAAGAAGAAGAGGAGTCCACCTGCAAGCCTTAATTTTTCTGAGACTCTCTTTCTGGGCCCCACTCCCCCTGTTGTGTGTTAGGCTCAGTGTCTGGCACCACATTGGTTTTGGTCACGCCACTTTCTATTTGTGTGCCATTTACATCACTTCCTCTTGTTATCCAGTAGTGCTTGATGAGAAATGTCTTGGCCGCCCACCTGTATTTTCTCTGCACCCCTTCTCCTGTCCTGTGTAATCATGGCCTAACAGATGGGAGAAGTAACCCATCTCAGAAGAGATTGTACTGATTAGGGGGTGGGTGGGCTATCTATGAAGTTTTGCTTTGGAATCTTACTGAGCTACTTTTCAACAGGAAGATAATGTTTTGCATTCTTCAGATGGGTACAATCAAGCCATAGTAATGATGGAAACCCTTAGAAAATGAGCAGAAGGTAAATTTAGTAACAGGCTCAGTCATATCTTGTACAAGTAATAAGTGGCCCTTTTGAAATAGGACAAAGCTGATCACTTCATTTTTTGATTAGATTGTTCCAGTTGTAGCCAGGGGATCAGTTAATTCTCTGATAATTCTCAAGACACATTTAGAAAATCAAACTAAGATGCAGAAAATAGAATCCAAACAACACTTGCCTATCTGGTACATAGAGTGCTAATTGACCTTTCTCCTGTTATGTTCAAGGTAATTAAGGAAGATAATTGTATCTTAAGAAACTTAGGACAAACTAGAGGAAAAAATAGTAACAGAAAAGATGATAGATATATTTTGCCTTCAGGAAGTCATGTTATATCATTTGTGACTAGATCTCTGTGATGCTGGAAATAGGTGGTAATTTTTCCAAATACAGTGGTATACAGTGCATATTATACAGTTCATGGGAGGTTCAGATTTCTTAATTCCTGGTAGGTCTTTCACCATGAAAGTTAGGTGAGCATCCGTAGCTCCCATTCATTTCTTTCCAAAGAGAAACATGATGGTTTTTGTTGTGGAATAATTTCTGAGGGTCAAACTATACATCCATTTTTGGTGAGGCCAGGGCAGGCAAATGCTTACATTTGTGAGGAAAAATGATAGACGCTTCCTTTAGGAGCTGTTGTGTTTATCTCACACACCTCAGCAGGCTTGATTCTGACCATCAATAACCTGCCCATCACTTAGTTTCAGAGTACAATGGACTGAATCACACTGACAAGAAACCATATTTGCAAACTCCTTTGTGTCTAAGCCTGAAACTGGCAAATGACTCAGGTTGCTTTGGTGATGCCAGATAGATGGCTTTTTCCTGCCTGCAAGCCTCAGATGATGCAGTGAATCTTCTTTCTCGTCCTTGGAGAAGTGCAATATTCGGTCTTGCTTCTGTTCTTTCCAAAGGATACTCATTTGGGGAGCTCAGCAAATTCCTGGTCTGTATTTGGTTAGTGGACGGAGATGATGCACTCAAGAGTTTTATGAGGTTAAGGATATGGGGATTGGGGGGAACATTAAAAGGAAGGGAGCTCAGGAAGAAAACGATGTTGGGGGATGAGGGATTTACTGAGAGACAAGCAAGGAGAAATCTGTAGTTTGAAATTTTGGAAGCAGTACACCAGCAGTGGCAGCTTGCTTGGGTCTCCTTTTCCTTTGAACAAACAAATCATTTCTTCTGTTAATTTTCATTTCATTAACAATCAATTAATTGACCTTCTGGTTGACATACGAGCAACTCCTCACCCCTACTGGGTTTTTTCTTCAAGATTCAAGCACAAGCAGAATCAGGAACTTTACTGAAGTGTTCCAATTGCCCTCATTAGTTCTGCTATGATCACAGAATTTATGATGCATCATTCCTGACAATTCTATTTGGAAAATATTGCAATGATCACATCATTACTTATACAACTACAGTAAGAAATCATCCATCCTGAAAACTTTCTGGAGCTCTTTTTCTTGCCTAGCTACCACACACACACATAGGCTCTAATGAACTGAGTGAGTTTAATGCTTGATTTTAGTTCCAGAGTGTGGCATGTTTTTCCCACAAAATATGGACTGACTCGATTTTAGGAAACAGTGAGGTCTTTTTTTTTTTAACATTTTGCCTTCAGAGTTACATCAGGCACCCTTGACTCCTGCTCATCTTTGTGCCTGATGGCCAGCAGGGTCCTTATTTTCTACTGAGTGCAGCGTTTTGGTTGAAAAAGCTAACTGAGAGCTCAGGCAAACCCCGGCCTGCCATTACCTATCTCATTGCCTTAGACATAAGACATGAGCTCTCCGAGTTGAATTTATTCATATATAATAATAGTATTTAGCTCATAATATTGTTGGAAGGATGACATGAGGTAGTGTAATTCTTAGCTCATAATAATGTTTCTGGTATACACTTACAAAAATTGTAAGAATATGCACATAAAAATGGAATTCAGGTAGCTCACAGCAGAAAAAAATGTGACAATGAATATATGTACGTTTATGTATAACTGAAAAATCATGCTTCTACACTGGAATTTGACACAACATTGTAAAATGACTATAACTCAATAAAAAAATGTTTAAAAAAGTGGACTTCAAGAAAAGGATTCAATCTGAAGAAGGGAAAATTCAGATTCAAATTTATATATATGTCTAAAAGTAGTGTATAACAGAAAGGAAAAAAAAAAAGAAGCTCTCCAGTCAACTGGCTCCTTTAATATTGTATAATGTAGAGTGAGTCATGGAACCCCTTTGTGTTAGTTTTCTGATCTGGAAAATGCAACTAATAGGCTCTCCCTAAGGTGGTGGTTCATGATGAACGAGGTGCTGTGTAAGGTAAGCAGCGCAGTCCGCGGGGCATTGTACACGTCATGAGTGCGTCCAGTGCACTCTTGAAAATGAAGGCTGGAACTTAGATGAGGGACCAGGCTTGAAGACCTGAATTTGGGATCGAAAATAAAGAAGGCATTTGTAAAAGCAAACAAACAAACAAACAAAACTGTAATAACACCTAGGACTGCAAGAAAATAAAAAGGTATTTGTTCCTAGTCTTGACCAAGTATTTCCATTTCGTATAGAATCTATGTAAGTCAAGATTTAGGTTCTTACTCAGACCCAATGAATTAGAGTTTCTGGGTTGAGGGCCAGAGGTGATGCTTATACAATCAGCTTTGCATGTAGGCATTAAGGAAGAATTTAGGAAATGATCTCCAATTCAGAAGCAGTCCTAAGAAGAATGCCCAAGAGGCATGAAAAGTTCAAATGTTTGTAGGGCAGAGGCCAAGGGAGAGGAAAGTTTTAATAAAGAGATGGCCAACAAAAACCACATTTTAGGAAAAAAGGGTCAAAAATGAATAAAACAAAGCAAAAGCCTTAACTAAATATGACATGGCATAACATTTTAAAAAACTTGTAAATAAACCAAATGTTTGGATGAATTTCCCTTGCCAACAACCAGGGTAAAAATCAATAGATAAAAATGTATTTGCCCCCCCCAAAAAGATGCTTTTTAAACAGCCTCTCACCCCTTTTTAGCTTTGGGCCATGAAAATCATTTGATAAAAAGATGGGATATGCAGTGATCCTTAAATGCATCTGAATTGTAAATTCATGTATCAAAAGAGAGAAACTATCAAAAAGTCCACACAACTGTATCACTTCACTGAAAAGCAGCGGCTGTTGATAAAATACGGAAGAAACAGAAGTATATTTTTTGTACTCCTTGTAATGTCATGCAAGCTATTTATTTTCCTGGCCATTTGAAGCATACAGAGTGAGAACATCAATAACTCCTAATTTTGGTATTTGCTCATGTTCAGAGACGTAATGAATTAAAAGGTACACTGAAAATGCAAGAATCAGAAGTCTACTTTATGGTCTCACATTAGGAAAATAGTTTAAAGGCACGAGACATTGAACGTAAAACCTTCTGTAAGAGGGAGATTAAAAACGATTAGCTTCCTCCACTGTTCCTCCGCTTTTCTGGGTGGATGCATGTACACTCACATTGTGTCATTGATTTATCCGTCTGTTGGAAACACTGTGCTGACTATAGTACCAGCCTCTCTGTGACTGGAATGCTCAACGAGCAACTTGACAGTTGCCATGTTTCAGGATGTATCATTTGTAGACCCTTGGGAAGAACGTTTAACATTTCCTTAAAATTGACGTGAGTTTTCACTAGGGTTACTGTCATTCCAACCAAGAGACAAATGTTGCAGACAGTAGCAGTTTGCATAAAAAGTTAACCTCTTTTAACTTGCCCTTGTTCTCATATGCTTATTCTGTGCAGAGGCTGTGAGAAAATAATGTACGTATTTTCAATTTTGGAATATTTTGGCAGTGCTTCCTGGAATTTGGGTTCTAAATTATCTCTGGAGTGTAGCTTTTTAAAGTTAAACAAGGTCTGGATGGAGCTCACAACCACTGTTTGATTGGTCAAGTTGTGGACTATCTGATTTATGAAATATGTACACTTCAGGTGTTAGGAATCATTCTGAAGTATCATCACAGCCCAGTCCTGAGCTATGGATTTCCTGGAGATTTGACTGACTAGCTATACTTTCCCTTCTTTAACCAGGCGAAGATGACGTAGTATCTGCCCCAGATGGAATGTCTTCTTTCTGGGAAGTGTTCACAGTGCTCTCACCACTAATTGTGTAACTCAAGTCAAACCGCAATTGCATCTTCAGAGATTGAGGGCTTATGCTGCCATATTCATGGACAAAAGTTGGCATGGAGTGTCAAAGTAATGTCCATAAGAAAAGAACAAGAATGAAACAAGATAGTTCCATTAGGATTATGTCTGCCGTGAACACCTTATATAACTCTCTACCAGAACAAACCAAATCATATTTTAACTTTTGCCTGTGGTTGTAAGCACTGGCATAAGCACATCATCGTAATCCAGAAGTGCACTGTGTGAGGTAGACACTGAATGATGCTTGGGCAATGCATCAATTTCTTATTCAGTTTACTCTCTCATTTAAAAAGATTTGGTGCACACCTGCTATATTCCTATTGATAATCTAAACATAGGGTGGATAGCCATACACTAATCTGACAATGCCCCAGTTGTTTTGGAAACTTCCATTCAGTGGAAATGGAGTGGGATGGGAGTAGAAGAAATAAGCAAGATGAGTAAGATAATTTCAGGCAGTATATGTTAGACAGAATTATAGTCTTCAAGTGAAAAAAATAAATGAATGAGTGGCCAGGGAATCTAAATGCAATGGTAGTGATTGCATAATGGGGTGGCAAAGTGGCAGCTCCTCTCAACCACCAAAGGGAAGCTGGGTGTGGTTGCTGTAATAGACAGAGCAGCATTAATCCCACTCCACTCCCACCCCCCAAAAAAGAGTAGCTTAAAATGGACTGATGAGCACTTTTAATACAAGCTGTTGCCTTGAGTGAGACTAAAAAAATAAAATAACTGAGCTTAAGTTAGAGCACAGTTTCTTTTGGTTTATTTATTTTATTTCATTATTCTCATTCCTTTTCCTCTTTTATTATTATTATTTTAGATTATGTTAAGGCTACATATAGGGACAGCTTGGCAAACATTAAACTGGGTTACCAAAGTGAAGTTACATAATGCTGATTCTTGAGCTGTTTAAAAATAGACAGTACTTTTGTGAATTGCTTGGTTTAGGTGCTAATCGGCCTGGAGGCAGGGAGATAGGCAGGGTGACCTCAGAAGGACTTTTCCAGCCAAGGCTTCTTGTTTTTGCACTCAGCATTTAGACTAACTGCAAACTTAGAGGAGCTAGAAGCACCAAATGGCCAAGGATGTAAAAGTTTGATAGCAAGATAGAAGGAGTGAAATTCTCTGACATCAGTGTGTACTAAAAGTGAAACATCAATTTGTTTGGGGACCATTTCCCTTTTCTCCCCAATATACATTTCATTTAGAAGAAGACTCTGTAGCATAGAGCAAATCATCCTGTGAGATTAGTAGGAAGGGGTCCCCAAGGCACCAGGCTCCAAACTACAGCTTTCCTGATAAACCATCACTGACAATGGCAATGAAAACCTGAAGGGAAGTTCTGTGAGCAAGGGCTACTGACCTTATCTATGACGAAGGCCACAGAAACCCCCTATCCTTTCAAGACCTTTAACTATTCATCATGATTATCTGTGAGCAGAAAGATGAGGCTAACTCAAATCATGGTCCATGAACTCAGATGTTCAAGAAAGTCCATTTATCCATTTTTTTTAAATTAAAAATATGATTCTTAGGTTCCTTACCATAAGCTGACAGGAAAAGTAATATTAAGTATAATTTGGATAGGCTTGCCCAGAATTGTGTGAAAGTCTTAGAGGGTCTTTAGTGTCAAGGCTGTGGGCACATCCATAGGTCCATTGGTCATTGGTCACCCATGGTTGTCAACGAGATGCCCATTGTTCGCAGTCTCCATGGTATCTCTAGACATAACTTTTTTTTCCCTTTGTTGAAACAGGCTTTATTATATTTTAAAGAAGTTTTGAGTTCACAGCAAAGTCGAGCAAAGTACAGAGTTACCATATGCCCCCTGCTCTGTTGTTGCTGCTCTCCGCAACAACCCCCCGTGCCCCATGCTCAAAGACTCCCGCTCCCCAACTAGCCTACCAACATTCTGTGTGTTGGGCATTATTGGTAAGTAAACATGGGCACAACATGATATCCAGAGTCCAGAGTTTACATTAGGGTTCACGTCTGGTATTGTATGCTCTATGGGTTTTGACAAATGTATCTCAGCATGAATGTATCACACTGAATAGTTCCACTGCCTTAAATATCTTCTGTGCTCAGCCTGTTTATCTCCCCACAACCCAGCCATAACCCCTGGCAACGCACTGATCTTTTCACCCTTTCCATGGTTTGCCTTTTTCCAAATGTTATGTGTAGTTGATGCCCTAAGGTATGCTACTTTTCCAGATTGGCTTCTTTTGGGGAGTAATATGCATTCAAAGTACCCCACCTGTCTCCTCGTGGCCTCATGTCTATCTCATTTCTTTTCAGTGCTGAAGAACATTGTGATGTGTGGATGGAGCCAAGTTAATATGTCTGTTCACCTCCTGAAGGACATCTTGGTTGCTTCCAAGTTCTGGCAGGTATGAATAAAGCTGCCATAAATGTCTGGGTGCAGGTTTCTGTGTAGATGTAAGCATTTGACTCATTTAAGTCCATTGGTACCCAGGAGTATGAAACCACACACGATGCAAATAGACGTACCTGTGCTGCTTTGGTGCTCTGCGTGGGGAAAAGGAAATTATGGGAAAACCAAAAGTTCCTGTGTCTGGGTTTCAACCATCTTATAAACACCAGAAAACCATTCCCTTTCACATCTTAACAACTCCCCGAAATAGTGATACCAGGAATTAAGGAAATCATTATCTTAGGCTTATTTTCTTATCTGTACAATCTGCAATGTCTTTTTAACCTTAAGAAAATACCATTATCTTTCCTCTTCCTGCCCTTGAAGGCACTCACTAGCATAATTGCTTTAAAGGTTTTATGAAAGACAGGAAAAGAGATTTTAACTTTAAGAGGCTTCTGTTTTCCACTCTGTAAACATCTGTGACTAAAGCCTGCCTTCCAGCTTGCAAAGAAGGAATGGAAAAGAAAAGGAAGAACCAGTACAAGTTCATCTCTCAGGAAATTATTCCTGCACAAAAACATAAATGTCAGGAAAGGAGAAGAAAGAGAAGGGAAGAACATTTAGTTCAGTCAAGCTTAAAAGGACTAGAACATAGTAAGAGCACCATGCTTAATAGTTCATATTTCCCTTCTTGACTATTTTCAGGTATATTATTTAGCCATATCTGAACTTCACTCATCTCACCCCTCTTTTTTTTTTTTTTTTCCTTCCTATCTATTCCTTGAAAAGTACCAGGACAGGAAAAATCAAATGCAGGTTCATCCAAAAATATCTGTTTGCAGTGAAGTGAAAATCTCTTCTCTGCAAAAAACAGGCAAGTTTCCAGCCAGCCTTCTTCAGCTGCAAGGCAGCTGGTCATTTCTCCAATATTCTACCCCAATACGTTGAGGCAGGCCAAGATGTTAGCTGCTGAGGCCGAGCAACCCACGGCCAGGTACTCATCTGTTAGAGACAGAAGCAGCCAGGGAAGGCGTGGGAAACCTGCCATTATGCAGGTGAGGACAGAAGGGAAGGGCAGCTGCCCACCCTGAGGTCTGCAAAGTAGTCACAAAGGCTGACTCAGAATCTAGGGTGTGAGCCATAGAATTCCACTGATGGCATTTCTCAAAGGCTTTCAACATGATATGAGCCCACAGCCAGTAGGAAGAGGCCTACAAAAGAGGGAAATGATGAGGAAATGTATTTATTTTTGGTTGTCCTGAACAGACTGCTCTTTCGGAGGGGAAGAAGAGGGGAAAGGGAGAGGACGGGATGGAAGTAAGAGATTACTAGCAGCCTACTGCTCACTGTTGAGAATAACTGAGACTGAGGTCCAACCAGAGGTAGCCAAGCCGGTCAAGGTCAGAAAGGAGTGAGGTCTGAATCAAATCTTGCTCTGAGGTGAGGTTAATGTAATCCAGAGTCTCCAAGATCAAAACAGTTAACTTGACAGAGTTCTTAAGGCCCCACTATGCCTTGTGAGTAGTGAGTCTGCCCAACACACATTTATTTACAGATTCTAGCTTTGACATACCCTAATCATTATTCTTGGTCAGGAAAAGACTCTGAAGAGTGTAACATGTTTCTCTGAAAATGGTTGAATCTATCTAGATCAGGGATTGGCACACTTTTTCTGTAAAAGGCTGGATAGAAAATATTTTAGAATTTGCAGGCCACATGTATTAACAGTACTCCCTCTCTTGCATATTCTTTGTTATTTTGTTTTGTTTCCAACACTTTAAGAATGTGAAAATCATTACTTACTTTGAGAGTTTTACAAAAATAAGCCTGGACTAGATTTGACCCTGAGATCATAGTTTACCAGCCATTAATCTTAAAAAACAAATGGTTTGGAGGATGCAGTGAGGAGTAAAAATGGAAGGAGCTCCTGGGTGGACCCTAGTTTCCTACTACAATATGAGCACCCTAAGAGAGGCCATGTATATATTGATCTACCTGGAAATCGTCCAATTCCTCCCCTTTTGTCACCCACATCATGTCTGTACCCATCGTTCTATTAAAGACCCAATGAAACGCCATCCTTTCTTCTTCTTCTCTAAATAATTCAATTATTTGTTTCCATGCTTTTGAAGATGACTCCTCTCCTGATACCTTTTCTTGTTTGTCAAATGCAAAAGCTTCCTAATTGCAGGGCCCAGTGCAAAGTGATGATGTGGAACCCTTTGTTCAAATATTATTATGAATTGTTAGACAACATCAGAGCATTAAACCAAGCCTGGGGCTGTTCTGAGTCTGGGGTCATGTATCACTGCACTGGTACCATGTCCATGCAGCCAACTTGATTGGAAGTAATGGTATATTCCTGCTCTCAGAAGATGCAAATGATAAGATGTATGTCAATATACCTAGTAAAGCACAATGCAAAAAACTAATTTACCAGGTTTGTCAAAACTCTCAAAAAAGAATTTTTTGTTATATGCTCTGTAAATGCTTTCATGAATATACTTTTTAAAAAACTTTTTTATCTTTCTATTTGTATATAAACTAAAAATCAGGAAACTAACCTTTCATTTCCTCTACAATCCTTCCTTCTCTGGGCTCATGTTTAGTATGGTGTTGGTCATCTAACAGGTACTCAAGAAATGTGCTGACTAATTTGTAAATGGTCAGAGAAAAAATTTTTTTGCTCCTGTGATGTCTTTAGATTCAGGCAATATAAAATGGACTCAGCTTTGTGTGTTTGCTTTGACCATAAAAATATACAACCTTCTCTAGAATTAAATTAATATGTACATCTCTATTTATATTTGATTTCTTTAATTTTTTAGTCTGTGCTAATACTAAACTGAAAGTTATTTTCCACAGTCAGAGGGAATTATTGTAGTTTAATTACGTGTTACTAAAATGAAGTAAAACTCAAAAACTAACCACTGGCCTCCTCAGGTAGGTATTTGGTTTGAGTTTGTGTGAAAGTGATTAATACTCAAACACCACAGATCTGTTTGAGGTTAAGAGACGAAATAGACCATGAGTATTTTCAGTTAATTTAAACCATGTATGTGTAAGTATGAATGTACTTAGTGTCAAAGATCTATGTTTGTCTGGAGAAAATTGCTTTTTCCCTCTTAATGTTTATCAGCAGAATTGCTGAAACACACAGTAACCATTTAAAGTCTAATCTGCTATTAAATTCAAATGAGCTATAAGTATAGACTTGAAATTCCTTTTCAAAAGTCCTATTGAGTTTCCTGATATTCTTTTTTATATTATTGTGATTATTATTATTATTATTATTATTAGTAGTAGTAGTAGTAGTAGTAGTAGTAGTACTATTTTGGTAGCCTGTCTTGGGATAATTTTGAATGAGTAGCCTACAAACACAGGATTTTTAATGTAGTGCAGAGTACTTGGAGGTGATGTTAAAAGCAAGTATTGATAATAACATTCATACTGTTAATATTTTGAGGAAATGAGGCAGTAGTAATCATGGGTGCTTCAGAAGACCTCTGAATTTATATCCATTTAGAATGTTCAGATTTTCAGAATATCATAGAATGCCACAGAAAAAAAAGAGATGGTACTTATCTTCACAGAGTTTAAAGTCTCACTGGGGAGACAAAACAAGCTAAATACAAATTAAAAGACATATTAAAGAGTGAATAAATTTAAATATCAAATAAGTGGGCAGTCATATTTCTAAGAATTTTGAAGAACTGGACACTTTCTAATTTACCTTAAGCAGGTAGGAAAGTGGATGTTTGCATTAGGTTATTGTGTATAAATTCATCTCTTTTCAACTAAGTTTTTTTTTTGTGTGTGTGTGCTCCTTTCTTATACATTATTTCCTGGACATGTAAGTAATTTACTTGGTGTCTTTTTCTTTATTATTATGTGTCCATTATTCTATTCTTCCTTTGCATATGTCTCTCTGTATCATTATCATCCATGGAAGATACTAAGTTTGTAGGAGGTAAGAAAAGTGTTTGAGTTTCTTTTCAGTAAAAGATAGCCTAGAGACTTTCGAGTTCCTGATACATTTTTTTTCTAACTTCCTTTTTTAATGACCATCATATTAATCATGTAGAACTGTTAAAATAATTAAAACTAACTCTCAAAATAGCCTTTGGTTCATAAACTCAGTTTTTGAAATTGTGCTTATTTTGTAATTGTATATGGTAGTCACATGGACTAGAATCAGAGAACGTGTAGAAGGAACATTTCAGTTTGCCACTGTCAAATGACGACACTCAGACAATTCAGTAATGAGTCCCTCCTCCTTCCCTCGCGGGAAGACAATGCACGGGCTGCGGCAGCGCCTCGCCTCGCAGGCGGTGGGGCGCTCTTCTCGCGGGATTTGGGGAAAGCGCGCGCTTTCTAGCGCCTCAGGAGCCGAAGGGGAGACGCTGAAGCGGCCTGTGGCACCGGCGTCGCCCTCAGGCCTTGTGTGGAAAGCTCAGGGAACGAGGAAAGAAGGATGGAGCCCAGAGCTGGCTTGGCTTTAGGGATTGGCTGACTGTTTATGCCGCATTTCTGGTCAAGCCGAGCGTTTCAAGGAACTCCAAGCTCGGTTGCCGGCAAGGCTCCATCTTGGGCCGGGGAGCTGGTTTCCGCAGTACCCTTACATTTTTGTACCCAAAGCGCTTTTGTGGGAGGCGTGCTGGCCGAGTCAGGGCAGAAGATCTGGGGCTGTGCAAGCTCACGGAGCCGTGTGCAACCGCTGTGCTCACCTTCTCGTCAGCGCGACCGGCCCTCGCACGACCGACTGAAACGCCGAGCAGGCCGCGGTTATGAAGGGTGCGCTTGGAAGCGGGCCGATGGATTCTTCATGGAGAGGCCTCCGTGGGAAGTCGTGCCAGAGGAGGTAATATTTGAAATAGGTTTGGAAGCAGGAGTGGAATTTCACCGAGCAGAGATTGAGGGCCTTCCAGTCAGAGTGAACCGTGTGAGCAAAGGCGCGGAGACCTGACACTGCGTGATATTCTTGACTTTAAGTCTGAAAGTTTATTTTGTTGGTAATCTGAGCTTTCTGTGCGTGTGAGGAAGGGTTCCAAGAAAATAGTGGGGGGCTTGGGTCAGAGAGGAAGTACGCCCCCCCCCCCCCCCCCCCGCGATGCTCCCATCCCGTAATGGGTGGGATACATTTTAGCTGTCAGTCAGGCGGCCTTGACTTTACTTAGGGCTTTGGACGTGTGACAACGACTAGGATAATCAGGTACTCTCTGCCAGGAATCCAGCCCTTGAGCATAAGGGACACAAAGATGAAACAGGGATGGAGTCTGTCTTCAAGGGGATTGTAGCCTCAAAAAGACCATCTGTTTCTTTCTGCTTTCTAGAAGGCCTGGGCAGTCAGGTTTCTACTCGTTCAGAAGATAGTTGCACCCTTTCCTAACAATAAATTGCTTTGCTTACGGAAGTGAGTTAGTACTGATTTTTCTTGTAAGGAATCAGAGAACTTCCTCAGGCAGGTAAAAAGGGAAGTTGAGGAATGATGTTATGACTAACCTTAGACACTGAGAAGGAACGAGGCTATGGTCAGGTGAAAATCATAGCCAACCAAGACAGTAGAAGTTGTTGGCTGGAGTTTTGTCTTTTTAATTCTCCATTTGTCTGTTATGAAGCCCATTCAGTGGCTCATGATTAAAGCTGTGAAGCTATGTGAGAGTCAGGTATGCATCAGATCCCTCTTGAATAGCTCAATATGGAGTCTTGATGAATGTTAACTCTGTATTTATATCAAAAAAAAAAAAGACTTATCTGTAAGTTTTGGTGCATTTTAATGTAATTCACTGAAGTGATTTCAAAATAAAGCTAGAGATTATGAATTAAATGTAATTTCTCTCAAAATTTTAGCACTTACTGGCTTTCATTCTCCTTTGACTCTTCTAGACAGTCTAAATGAGTGTAAATTTGACTTTCATCTGTGTTAATTTGTCTGAAATCAATTTTTGATTGAGTCATTAGTTATTAATGTCACTGCAATTTTCCCTTTCTGTTGGGATTCTAATTTGGAAGAAAAATCTCTATTCTATGTCTTAAATTGTTTTGAGTATTTGGTTGTTGCATAAGTGCATGTATACAAGCAGGATGAACTTTTAAACAAGCACAAATAAGAACCCAAGCAAAGCTAGCTATTTGAAAATAGCCTGCTAATTTGTATGTATTGCAAGTTTAGAGAATCATTTACTTCAGTAATCAAAACCTTATACAAATGGTGGCTTTTATTTTTGAATAAAATTCATTAATCGGGTAACTGCAGGAGATGAATTTTCAGTGCAAAAGAGGTCTTTATAAAGGCATTTTTTTTTGGTGATCAGATGTGTTCCTTCTGTAGTTAGTTACTTTTTCACTTGGAGACTGAATTATTTTATCTCATAGCTTGAAGTGGATTTGAGGGAGACTTTTTACTTATTGAATGGTGTGATGAATTAATATATTATTGAATGCCTACTCAGTATAAAATGTTTTTGCAGATAGAAAGATGAACAAGAAAATCTTGTCCTCAGAACACACAATAGTAGGGAAGAAAATATAACTCAATTACAACACATGAGATTGTAGCATTTCATAAGACAGATAAGAGTACACAGTAGTGATTCAGAGAAGGCTAAATAGCATTGGATTGAGGTCATCAGAAATGGCTTCTTGAAAGGAATTGTATTTGAAATGGTCCTTAAAGGATGGGTATGTTTTTCATCATCAGAGAAAGGAGAATAGATAATCTAGGAAGAGCACACAAAACATAGCCTTTTTTAATAGTTATAGCCTCCCACTTGTCACTAGAGTAAGGTCGAAATTGAGGCATTTAAGGGGTTGTTTCAGGTCAGCTTCATTTGCTGCTTGCCCTAGCACGTGTAGGGAATACATTGCAGGGTCATGACATCACCATAATCACCTCCTGTCCTCTCAACCATTTCTATCCTACAAAAGCCCATGCACATTGGATTTGGCATTAGAATGAGCAGATTTATCCTATCCTTGACACAAACTGAACTCTAACATCTTGATGTCAGAAAACTGAAGGTACTGTTTAGGGACAAAAAATAAAACATTTGAACTAGAACATACTGAGTATTTTTCAAAAATGATTAATTTTTTAAGTTTTTTTACTGGGCGTGACCACTATGAGCCTGGAATGCCAAACAAATTTTAAATGTCATAGGAAAATTTTAGGCAGATTCATATTAAGATTTGTGATTCACAAAGACTCATTTATTACCAAAATGTAGCTTGTATTGGAGGGGAGCAGTAATGGAGGTGGTTAATATTTGATGTGGTTCCATTTAGAGAATATCAAAACATTAAGCATCCAGGCTCAATAATACAGACTTAATTTTGTAAAGCATATTACAGTTCATAATGGATTTCCCCATGCATTTCCTTATTTCATCTTGACAATATTATAAGGTAGTAGGTGGGAGAGATAGCCTGCTCTCCTCTATAATAAAAGGAATACTGAGACTTGAAAATGAAAAGGCTTGAACTAGTCACTCAGCTAATTAATGGTGGAGACGGATTGTTAAATTGCCTATCTAGCTCCACTTCTACTCTTAGGTCATGAAAAGATTATATCCATGATAATTACTGCCTCTCCCCACTTCCCTTGCCCTGAATAAAAATGATTTCTGTAGATGTTTATTTAAAATTATAGAATACGTAATATATGCACATTGTACACTATTCAAAATATATAAAAACATGTATAGTAAAATATAATTCACCTGTTTTTAAGTCACTCAGCTCCCCTCCCTCAAAAGTAAGTTACTAGTGTCTTATTTCTTTCCAGTCATTTGAAATGTAGCTCCTGCAGTTAGCCACTGAAGTCTCAGTTTACACATCTGTTAAATTGGTATAAAAATTCTAGGTTGCCTTCCGTTCATCAAAGAGCTGAACTGAGACTTAACTGAGAATGCATGCATGTTCAGTTTGTGACATATTCAAGAATTAAATGGATGTGCAAAGACAATAATATAGATTTTGTACAGCACCTTGCTACTGAAAAGAGATTATATGAGCTGTAAGAGACTCCTTAATCTTAACCTGCTTTAATTAATTAGAAAATGTCTAATAGCTTATTAAAGTGTGCACATAGCGAGAGCTTAGTTATATAGATATGACTGCATAGAAAAAACCTAGAAGAAAATACTACCAATAGCAGTCGTTTCTGGGAGGAAGAATTACAGTTGCAGGTTTTCTTCTTATTCTTTATGATAGTTTTTCATAGTTTTATGAATTCTGTAAATGAGTGTGTATTCCTTTTATGATAAGGAAAAGCAATTCAAAATTAAATACAGTTGAAAAATGTGGTCTTTCTCCTCTGTACAGATTCAGTATGCATGTGGTCTTGCATCATCATAATAGAAAGATACAGTAATGAGCTACTATTTATTGAATTCCTGCTATATACCAAACATTGGGTACAGGCCTTTACATACACAAGCTTTTCAGCATAATCCTGTAAGTTACCCCCTTGATTGCATCCCTGTGCAGCAGAGAGAGGTTTTTCTAATATACCTGCAAGTTCTCATTTCTCCCCTGTGTGAGAAACTCTGATAATCTCCCGCTTCTTCATAGCCTACAAGGTCTGGTGGACGCCAGCCTTGCCTTGTACCATTTTCTGCTAGATCTGGTCCAGCTACAATGGCCTTGTGCTGTTCCTAAAATCCTGTGCTCTGCCAGAATAATCTTCCTTCCCAGCTTGTACAGTTTAGATCCTCATTCAACTGTGGTGGTCACAAAAATAAACTTTGATAGTGTTCAGAACACACTGCCCCCAAAATATGTAACTTCAGCATATTGAATCTTTTAAATGGAAGGAATTTAAGAAACAGTTTGCATAAAGACTGTCTGACCTCCTCCTTCTCCCCTGAAGCTAGTAAGTAGACCCTCAGGTGAGGCCCTCACTATGCCCAGAGAAAAGGAGCATTCTTAACCTCCAAAGATGAAGAAATGCCTGAGAGGAATCTGAGCAAACAGGCTGTGCTAAGTTTCCCTGAGTTCACTACCCTTAGCTCACTCCCACCTTTCCAATCATGTTTTCCATGACTTTCCACTCGTCATTAAACTTAATATAAAAATTCCCAGGTTTAAACATTTCTTCAGGTCTTCATTTCTTTTGAAGACTCCTATGTCATGTTAAACATATTAAATACATTTGTATGCTCTTCTCTTGTTAATTTGTCTTGTCAGTCCAGTTCACAAGGCCCCAGCCAGAGAATGTAGATGGATAATAATAAAAAATAGTATTTCCTTCCTCTGGGCCTTACTTTTTAAGATTATATTCTACCATCAGTGTTCTTAACTTTTCTTATAGGAGTTAGAACTGTTTAAAATTAAGTCATTTGTTTACTTTGATATGTTTATTCTGCACTAAAACCTGAGCTTCTGGAGGGCAGGGACTTAATTTACCTAGTTAACAACCTGATACAGAGGAGGTGGTGGATTTGCCAGACTCAGAGTCCATTCTGGCCCTTGCTTATCATGGATTGCAGTCAGTTCAGGACCCAGGCTTACTTGTATATATGGGTGTGCTTGTGAAAACCAGTCCTTGGGAGAGCTCAAGTGCGCCAAGTTTCCAATAAGAGCCTATTCCTCAGGATCAAGAGGGTAGATGATAGAGAAAGGGAGTTTATTTAATCATCCCAAATGTTGTATCTCAATGTCCTTGTGGCAGAAAGAAAGATGATGGAAAGAAGAGCAGACAGTGTGATCACGTACATTCACCCTGCCATGCTGCTGTCGGGAATAGATGTGTTCTACCTATTTCTGTGGGTAAAGCTACATTTTTGAAATTGTTCATGCTTAACACTTAAAATACGTCCAGGTGGAATTAATCAGTAAATCCAGTTGCCTTTAAATTTGAAATGTTCTCTCATCCTTTTATGTGTTCTGAATACCATATAACATGAAAGTGTGTAGCTGAATGTAAAAATTCTCCTTTGGTTGTTTGTGGAAAGAGTTGACAAAACACCTTATGATGAAAAAGCTCTCTTTATTGTGACTCTTGTGTTCAAGATAGCAAATCACTTGCTGACTTTCCAGAGGTTTCTGGGATGCTCTAGAATAGAAATAATTTCTTCTAAACCTTATGGTGTATAGACTTATGATAGTGCTGAATTTTTAATACCAAAAGAGCTTTGCCAATGTATTTAGATGGTGATTCTGTTATTTATAGGTCTTGAAGTGAATTTACCAGGGAAGGATTTCTGTACCTATATTTAAATCTGTGGTTTACAGTTGAGTATTGAGGATGGAAACTTTAAGGAAGAGAAGGAGAGGAAGATTTATAGTTATAAGGCTATTCCTTGAAACTCAGCAAGTTCCCTCAAAAAGGCTTCAAGCAATAGAAGGTGCCTTTGCATTCCCTTTGACATCTTCTGCACTGGGAATCACTGTGAATTTTATTCAAAAAAGAGTTTCAACGAGCCTGTATTATTATATTTACTTAGCAGCATAAGGAAGATGAAGAGGGCTAACATCTTAATTTAACGATAAGAGACAGACCAGCTATACAAAGCATACTAGAGAGTGGACTCCTTATTCCAGGACTGAATGATAAACACTTCTATCATCTATCTCACTGTCAAAATTTCCTTTTATTAAATTGCCTTAACTGATGACTTTTTATTATGATGGGATGAGTCTTTTAGATAATTCTTCAAGCTTTCACAATCCGTAAGTCACAATAAATTTCTTATTTATTTTCCCAAAAATAATCCATTAATTTAGTAGACCTTTCTCATATTCTTTAAACACTTAATGAGCATTGGTGGTTGTAATAGCCTTGAAGATAAGTCATCTGTGTTAGACCACCTCAGTTTGCTCCTGGTACAGTTTCTTTGAAGAGTATACAAATTAGAATGCAATAAAATAAAGTTTTAAACCTTCATGTGAGTTTTAGATAAACTCAGTCCTTACAACTCCTTTTAAAACAAGGATTTTAAAAGAATATATTTACTACACGTGACAAACAGAGATAGTAATAATCTTGCCTTCATCTCAGTGTTTTTAACAGCGTAAATGAAATAGAATATCAGTTGGGATTGTCCTTAGTAGCAAGCCATAGAAAATCAAATACATTGTGGTTTAAACACATAAGGACTTACTTTTCTCATACCAGAAGAAGTCTAGGAAGCTGACTGCTGTGGGTGTTCAGTGGTGCCACTGGGAACCCAGTTGTTACGGCTTTTGACTTCAAATTCTTAACGTGGCTGCTTCACTTCCTGATACTGTGCCTATGTTTCAGACAGAAAGGAGCAAATTATAAAGGACAAAAGCAGTGATTCGAGCTGTCTCTCTTGTTCAGAAGTTTTGCTAGAAGCTCTACCAGTTGATTTCCACTAACTTCTGATAGCAAGGATCTCATTTAGCCATCACTTGGTCCAGGTTAGCTTTTTAGTTTCGATAATAGAGGAATGAAAGGGAGAAAGAGGTTGTAAATGGCTTTTAGATTTCAAGTCTGCCTAGAGCCTGGCACACTGTTTTTACTAATGTCAAATGCCTGTTATGACAAACACATGGATCACAGTAATATTTGTAACTTTACAGTGCAGTTGCCACTAACTTGGTCTTAATTCAGACCCTGTTTCAAGTAAAATATAATAATGATTTCAAATAATGTTAGATAAACAGTAATATAATAATGTATATTGAATGCTTACTATGCAGTAGCCATTTTTCTAACATTTTATATGTATTAACTGAATAATTCCTCACAATAACCCTATGAAGTAGGTAATGTAATTGCAATTTCTCTATTTTATGGATCAATGACTGAAGCTTAGAGAGGCTGTTGCAGTGGTGGAGCTGGGATTTTGCAGCCAGGCAGATGGGATCTCAAGAGCCTGCTCTTAATCACTGCACTAAACTACATACAAGACTATTTCCTCTGATTTAAAAATTCCTAGAACTTTGTTTATAACATGAGAAGTATGTTACTCAAAACTTATTTTATCCATGGAAAAAACGGGCCGTGAGAAGAAATTGTGAGCCAACATCACTGAGATTTTTTAGTTTAAAATGATTAGAGCATAGACGTGAAGCTCCTTACACACAGTCCACTGTCTTTTTTTCTACAGTATGCAGCATTCTCAGTTAATTCCCAGTCACACCCATAAGCGGAATGATTGGGCATTATTTCCAGTATACCAGCAACCTAAAAAACTATTTTCGTCAAGTTATTATTATGAGGTTATTTCATAAAGCACCTAAATTAAAAGGTTAAAAAAAATGTTTGGCAGGAAACTTTCATAGGTGATCCTGTGTATTTTACACTGTATTGTGTCAAAAGGACCTAACATCAGATTGCCTCACTCTTGGTGGTGCTAGGTTTGATCATATGTTAAAGTAGTGCCAACAGATTTTTCTATTCTGAAGCTGTAGTTTTCCCTTTGTAATGAGTAAGTACCCTAGAAGAGGGTGGTGGGTTTTTTTTTTTTTTTTTTTTTTTGTTGTTGTTTTTTTTGGTAGTAGACTAATAGCTGGTTGTGCAACAATCTTTCATCGAATTCTTTTGGCTTCTGTTGGTTGTCCTTTCCTCAGTTAGTGATTCTTTGGGTATTGTAGAATAGTTACTTTCTGATTCTGTATTTCTATATTTATCAGCTGGATTTTCTTTTAAAGACGTACTTTTTCTCATCAACTCGAGATGAAATACAGTTCCTTCTAAAAAACAGGCTGAATGTTTATTTCCCTTTGATTTTCTAAGATCATTTTCAAAGTAAAAAGTGGATGTAATTCAATAATTACCTCCAGTGAGATTGAAGAGTTAGTAGTTAGTTTTCTTTTGCTGTCTCTCCTCTTCTTTTTTTCCCCCCTAAAAGTTTTACTGTAGCCTCATGAAATTCTATTTATTTCATGTGTTTTAATCAATTAAACTTCTAGGAAATACAGGAAAGAATGAACACATTAAAAGACACACAAAATGAGACAATTCCAGATGCAGAATATTCTTCAAAATAACTGTCTTGGTCTGTCCAAAGTCAATATAAAGAAACAAAAAACAAAACAAAACAAAAAACCAAAAAAATTAAAAACAAATAGATACCTATCATAGAATAATAAAGACCAAGGGGACATAAAGAAATTCAATGTATGAGTTTGAGAGTTTATGAGTTTGAGAGTTTTTGTAATTCAAATGGGAAAAATTGAATGTGGACTCTGTATCAGGTAATAGGTAACATTATTGCTAGTTATTTTTGTTACGTGATAATGGTATTTTGGTTATGTAGAAGAATGTCTTTATTTTAAGAGAGCCATCTTTAAAAACATAGGGATAAAGGATCATGATGCCTGCAGTTTATATAGAATTAATTCTGTAAAAAACAAAGTTTGTAAAAACACACACATACATTATCTGGACAAAGGAAATACAGCAAAATGTTAGGTGTTGAATTATTTGTAGAGTATAGAGCTGATCATTGTTTTATTAACTCAACTTTTCTGCATGGGAAATTTATGAAAAGTGTGAGGAGAAAACAAGTGGCTATGGCTTATTTGGAAATGTAGGATACTTTCTGCAGTATAGAGCAGTATTTTCTGAAATACTTATTTTTTCCCAGAGAAATTGGCTCAGTATTTAAGCAGAGAGACCTGAGACCCCTTGTTTCCCTTTAAAAAGGAAAATTAGATTTCAATCTGATTTATATTTTAGGAGTCCGCTTACAATTATGTTTGAACAAAGGCTACTGGTAACCTTGAAAAAAGTTGTAATATTCTAGGAAGGAAGTCTTAAAATTAGTCACAAGTTCTATGACAAAGTTTGTCCCAGAGCAGCCACAGTTTTGCAAAATTTGGCAATCTTATAAAACCAATGTTTTGTATACCTGATTAAGAATCTATAAAAGGGTTTGGCAAAGGGCCCTATGGAAAATATTTTATACTTTGTGGGATATACAGTCTTGGTCACAACTATCCAACTACCTTTTTAATAGGTGAAGCAGCCACAGAAGATATGTAAGTGAATGGGTATGGCTGTGTTCCAAGAAAACTTCATTTGTAAAAACAGTGGAAGGGCCTAATTTAACCTGAAGAAATAATGCACAGATTCCTGTCAATCACATTAAACATATATGTGCTATTATAAAAGTATAGGGTCAGTTTTTTGATGCAATACAGTGACCCCTTCTCAGGACCTATGTACACTGTTAAAGGGAAAACAGAGCCTGAGTTAAAGCTGTAAAAACATTTTTATCAGGAACTATTACAGTAGGGAAAAAGAGACGCAGTACAGAACTCAGCTTAAATCTGAATCAAGCATGGACAAGTGGAAATTTGGGATCAATGGATAGAAAATTACTAAGCTGAAACATTAGGAGTAAGGGGGAAATTCTGGCTAAACGAGCCTAACAGGTTTCTGCTGAAGGTCGATTAGGGTGGTCGGACATGGCCTGGAGGAAGGTGAAGGATGAGGAGTTTGATCAGACATCAAGGTGGAAGATTTTGGCTAAACTGATTTAGGAGGATTCTTGCTAAAACTGGACTCCTAAGGATATGTTCAAGGTCAGGCTCTAAAAAGCTTACCTTGGATTTGGTCAAGGAGAGACTTTGTCAGCATGTTGTTTTCTTTCTGTAGAAATTACTCTCCTTCACTTAATTATTTCTTATTCACAGCATTTGCAATAATCATGTATGTTCATGATTAGTTATTTAATTCTTAATTTTTCATTAATGATAGTCTTCTAAGATGTTAAGTCATTAAAGACAGAAATGCTTTCTGTTTTATTATGTTGCTGCTGTTGGTTAGTTGTTTTTGTTTTTGTTTTTGCCTTTTTTTCTCACTGTTTTATCCCAGTTCTAGGAGGGTACTGGCGCTTAATAGGCACTCAAGTATTTGTCCAATGGATTAGTTACTGTTCTGACTTAATTGCTGTTATAATGTTAATGTAAAGGATAGAACAAGTTCAAAAGATATGAACACATTAATTTATAAACTGGGATAAATTATTTTTCTTTATTACCTTTTAAATGTCAGTAAAACCAGACAGAGCATAAGAAGTAAGGTATAAAGTGTATTATTTAGCGTCTTAAAAGTTTAGCCTGATGTCTCTGGGGTTGTTCTGATTTCTCACTCTATTTGAAGATAGTTTTAAAGCTTACTTAATGAGGTAGCCAGATTAGTCTCAGTGACTGACGTGTGACTAAAGTCATTTTGAGTCTCCTTTTCTGAGAACTTTGGCTTATTTTTTGTGTTATTTAGGACCAAGTCTAAATTCTGTGAATTGGTCTAGCAGAATATTCTCAATATCTCATCCTAATTATTAGCCATTTATTTTGCTATTCTACCACACAACTCTTGCTTTTGTGAAACTGGTTTATATGGATTTTGGATCTCCTCTTTGGGTTTTTCTGACTCTGTGACTTTCTATACTCTGAAATTTGAAGTGAGTTTATTGGCTCAGTTACCTTGCACTTTCTAAGTTAGTTCAACTGCTCCTTTTTCATGTAACTATTTTCTAACCAAAACATAATTCCACAGAATTATTGTATTTTTGCCACAACCTCTCATTCAATATATGCTAGATAGTGGACATTTAATGAAAATATTTTGAATATTGAGATGCTTTGGGAGGGAGACCTACATGCTAGAGAAAGAATTTAATAGCTCCCATCTACAATATATATATGATAAATATGCCTTACCAAGCTAGTCTACCTTATAGTGAAGCCAAAATTTAGCCAAAATGAGTCTTTGTCATTCACCTTAACTTGCATAAATAGCTATATACTAATTCTTATATTTTTTAATTAAAGTTAGCTAGGATTTCATTTTGATACCTTAGAAGGCATAGAACATCTGTGAAAGTGGCATGTCTACAGTTCATCTGCTTAAGACTCCGTGTTTACGAATTGAGGGATGATTAATATATTTCATCAAAATAAAGTTTGTATTTGTTTAGAAACAAGAAACATATCAAAATGAACAGAAAAGGTCAGCCTTGTTAAATTGAGCTCAATCCAAATGAGCTACATTTCATTTTCTGCTACACTCATTCTTCTTTAATGACCAGAAAAATGAAAATGTATTTCTTGTTGCATCCTAATGGCGCATGAAGAAAGAAAGGGAGATGAAACTCAGAGCAGTTTATTTTCATATTCATCCATTGAGATGGGATGATCCATCTATGAATTGAGCTACTTTACTGATTGGGGAAAGAGGGAAAATAGATGCCTTTGTTGAGTTATTCTAAAATGATTTAAACTTAATTGAATTCTGATTTTAGAAGGGCACTTGATATTTGTTGACTCAGATTCTGTATCCTAGGAGAAACTAAGGCAGTGATTTGAGGTGATTTTGTGAATAATTCAAGCCAAAGCACCAGCTAGCGAGAATAGTATTGTTTTAAGGTAATTGATAACTCTTTGATCCTTGTATTTAAAGAGAAACTTTAATGGAATGTGTATGTGTGGAGGGTGAGTGTGTGTGTACTTATTACCATAAATTTGTATGCTGTTTTGTGGCTTTTTATTTCTTAAAATGCATATAATTGCAAATTGTCTTAGGGAATGGTAAACAAAGGTTGGAAGCTGAGATTTACAATGTCTAATTTCAGGACACAGTGATAAAAATGGCCTAGTAAGAGTTCAGTATATGAGAAGGAAGGTAGCAGGAGAGATATTTACAGTTTGGATTGGGCTTCATCATGAGAAATATAGAATGCAAAAATCAAGAATTTTGGTTTATAGGGAACTGTGAATTATTAAAGTGGTTGGGCAGGGCTGCGACATCATGGAATCTATGTTTTAGCAGGATTAACCTATGAATTGCACAGAGAAATAAGGTATGGTGGAAAAGCACTGGGAATGAGTGTAAGAGAAGCTAAGCTATTGTGTGATCGAGCACTGGTATTTAAGAGGGGCAACTGAACTGAGCATCCAGCATTTAGAAGAAAACATCAAGTCTTGGCTATTAAATAGTGAGAATAAAGAAGTCCCCATGCAGTTAGGGCAAGACAGATTTTTCTACAGCCATAATAACAAACTACCAAGCCAACAAATGAAACATGCTCAATCAATCAAAGCTATCTGACACCAGCACAAAACATGCTTCTATAGTCAACACACTTCTGCCTCCACACTTCCGCATCTATAAGCAACTCAATCCCCCTTCCCCCAAATGCTTTCTCCAGTCTCCATGTAAAGTGTCAGCTTATTCTGCTAAATGGGACAGTTCCTGAACACTGTATCTTATCCTTATTTAAACAGGAATAAATTCGGTTTCATAGTTTCAGAATTTTAGGGGTGCTCTTTCTAGGCAGTGTTTCTTCGTTTTATCGATGCTTTCTCTCAGTCCTCCTATATCTTTTGAATTTCCATCTTAATCTGTTTCTTTTGGTTACTAACCTGCTGAAAAGGACATTTTTATAGTCGATGCCTTTGTTTCCTTAGAGTCTGTTTCCTTTCCAAGTATGTGTAATGGAGCTGCCTATTTATAAGTTTAATTATTGATGCTTGACATTCAGATTTTTAAAATCAACTTGGATCTACTGTTCACCAACTTTAAATCTTACTACATCCCTTACTCAAGCTAAACTAGGCTATTTTTTTTTCTATTTCAAGATACCACATGAACTAGCCCCTTGTATGTTTTCTACTAGCATTGTTCCTTCTGGAATGCCCTCTGCCTAGTTTCCACTTAGTTAAATCCAGCCTATCTTAACTTACCTCCTAACTTTTCCTTGATGCTGCCTGACTCTCCATATGTTAACAACTTTACCTCCTAGGAAGCGTAACACTTGTATTAAATCCCCAGTTCCCTGAGTTTGTGATTTAATGACCAGAACACAATTTCTGGAAAACAGACCTCTTGCCCCACACAGACACAAAAAGATATGAACTACTCAGTGTTGATAATATTATTTTAAATATTCTTTCTGATGAAACAATCATCTAATATCTTCATGACTTTATGAAATATATTTCATCACTAAAACCATCATGGAAAACAATACATTTTATATTACAAACATTATTATATTTTTATTACATTGTTCTTATTTTTGTCATTTGGCTACAAACCAATGAGAACTTCATCATGGACTAGCTCTGGTCTCTCTCTCTCAACAGGAAGTCCTGTTTTTGTTTTTATGGAGGCTCAGGTAGCACCTGACAATTCATAAAATGGCTTCAGAGGTAGGGAGTAGAGAGGAAGCAAAAAATAAGCTGGGGTGGGAAAGAAAAACAATCAGAAAGAGAAAAGAGCTGGCTGAGCCTTTCTAAGCGATTTAGCCGATTTAGCCGGGGGAGTTGTTGCCTCTGAACGATAAAGATGGATCCTGTCCTTCAACCCTTGATAGCGGAGAGAGGGAAAAAAAAAAAAGGCTATTGTTTTGGCCCTCCTGAGTGGTCTGAAAATCACTGATCTATAATACTCATTTATCTGTCTCTCTATCTGTCTATCTGTCTTCTACCTTCTGTCTTCTGGGAGCTTCAAGTTGGCACCTGCTTCTAAAGTCTATGATCTATCTCCTAGCTTCAGACTTCAAACTGAGTTCAGGTTACTTTCTTAGGACATCCTTTTATGGTACCTTCTTTATCCCATCTGAGGATTTTGGTACCCTCTATTCATAATTTTTGAACTAATAAAGCTAAGTTTTTTTTTTTTTTTAACTTTCTCTGCTTCTATTCTCTCTTTCTCATCCCATGAGATAAAAATGGTCTCAAAACCTCAAGGAATAAAATCATATTACTGAAGGAGGAAAATACATTGGGAGATATTTTTAAAACAGTATGCCCATTGTTAATACTTTTTTAAGTTTTTTTGTGTTGTAATGATTTTATCTTCTTGGAAGTGTTTACTTCCCTTACGCTCCTTGTATATCACTGGACACCCTGAACAGTGATTTGTGCTTCTTTATACTCTCAGCATCATTGTGGTACCTTGTAGAAAGTAGGAGCTCAGCTAATGTGGGTTGAGGCTAGGATTTTAATAATGACTGTTGTGAATGACATTTGACTTTTTGGGTCAAAAATCTGAATATAGTGTCAGTACAACTATATGCTGCCTGAGAAAATTATTTCCTATTTTCCTCATCTTTACAGTAGGAGTAACAACTACACATAAGGTTTTGTATCGAAGAAATGTATGAAAGTCATTCTAAGCTATAATTTAGCATTTGTAGTGTTATATCTATAATAAAGTAAATAACATAAAGCAAATATTAAAGAATCATACTAAGTATACTAATGATTTTTAGTTAGGCAATAGTATGGTGCTTTTCAGTTTACAAAACAATCATTTTAAAGAAAAATGATAGTTTTTATTTTGTATCCATTCCATGATGTGTTTTCCATTTGTACTTGACATTTTTTGGCAGTTTTCAAAAAGCAAATATGGGAATAAAGTGTAAGTCCTGTCAGGGACTAAAAGGAAATAGATATTGAGATAAGAGTAAAATACCAATGCTTCCTTTCATATTTGTCCCTTGTAACTTTTTTTTTTTCATAAGCCATTTTTAGGTGTCACTAAAATTCAAACTGCTACTGCATATAGAAGTTAAAATAAATAGTGTGTAAAAAACTCAAAACAGTGCAGGACACCAAATGAGTTTTAAAAACATTGGTTGACTTCCCATGGCAGTGCTGTGTTTGCATGTGTTTTGATAACTTATTTTTTATTTACTTTTTTTTAATTTACTCTGAAATAAGATGTATTAATCTTTTACGCTGAAAATGTTGTTGTTATTATTTTTGGTATATGCCTATGTCCTAGGTTTGTTGAGATGAATAGATGTATTAGGGTTCTCCTGAGAAACACAAGCAATAGGATGTGTGGATATGATATGTGTGTGTGTTCACTCCACAAAGAAATTAACTTAGTTCTAACACTACCTGGAGATAGTGTCAGATTCCTAAGGGTAAGAACTAGGTCTCACAAGACTGTCCCCCACACACACACTTCAGACACTAATCACAAGTCCAGGTTGCTACCTGAGCTTCTGATTGAACAGCTATAGTTCAGAGGTTCCAATGACTCCTTTTTTGGGTTGGGTTAATTTGCTAGAGTGGCTCACAGAACTCAGAGAAACTTTTTCTTTCTAGTTTATTGGTTTATTATAAAAGGATCTCAGGAACACTGAAATGGAAGAGATACATAGGGCAAAAAATTGGGGAAAAGATCTTCCATACTTTCTAGTCCTCCCACTCTTCCTGAATTTTCACCAGTTAAACAACCCAGAAGCTTTCCAGACTCCATTTTTTTGGGACTTGTATGGGGGATTCCTTATGTAGGCACGACTGATTAAATCATTGGCCTGTGGTGGTATATTCAACCTTGAGTTTCTCCTTTTCTTGGAGATTAGGGGAGTGGGACTGAAAGGTCCAATTCTCCAGTTACATGGTTTGTTCCCCTGGCAACTAGTCCTCAACCTTAGGTACTTTCCAAAAGTAATTTCTTTAACATAAACCCAACTGTTGTTGAAGGGGCTTTGTTATGAAGATCAAGACACTTCCACCACTTTTATCACTTAGGAAATTCCAAGGGTTTCAGGAGCTCTGTGCCAGAAATTGGCTCAAAGTTGAAAACCAAATATATATTTGTTATAAATCCCAATATCACAGTAGATACATTATATGTAAAGAGATTTATAATAAAGAATTGGCTCAAGTGATTATGAAGGCTGGCAAGTCTAAAATCTGCAGGGTGATCCAATAGAGTGGAGACCCCAAAGAACTTAATGTTTTAGTTCCAGTCTGAATATGGGGTAAGCTGGACACATAGGAGGGCTGATGTATCCATTTAAGTCTGTAGGCAGTCTGCTGTAGAAACAACAAGAACTATGCTACAGATGAAGTTTAAAGGCAGTCTTCTGGAGAATTCTAATTGGGGACAAGCTGGTGTTTTTATTCTATTCCAGCCTTCAGCTGATTGGGTGAGGCCCACTCACACATATTATGGAGAGCAATCTGCTTTACTCCAAGTCCACTGACTTAAATATTAACCTTGCCTAAAAACACACTCAGAGAAACACCCAATGATGTTTGACCAAATAGCTGGGAACCCCATGGCCCAGGCAAGTTGACATATAAAATTAACCATCACAGTAGGTAATATATGATTTTGTAGGTATGTGTTAGATGTCTGTAGAAAGCAATGACATATTTTATTTCCCATCACCACAACTTACAAAGCCAGTTCCAGATGACTAAAAAATCGTTTTAAATGGCAACCTGGTAGTTTAGAAGAGTAAATTCTTTTTGAAGAGAAAATGGTGACAGTTTTGTCTACATATAGTATTTTCCAATTTGTAAAGCACTTCGCATACATTAGCACTTTTGATCAATCAGCACCCTTTTTTCCAAATCTTTGGTTGCTAGGCCTGCTGTCAAGTTATTGACTGTATCTAACACAAGCAAAGTGAAGCCAAGGGTCAAATAATTATGCAGTGAACCACCAGATCAATAGAATAAAGCCAGTGTGAGCAATTTAGCCAAACAGAATCCTGTCTTTAATTGAAACTTATTTTGTCTGAATTATATGGACAGATCCCTTAGTTTGTACCCTTTTGCAGGAGATTGTGATACCTGCGCACAAAAAAATTCTTATTCACTGTTGAATTTCCAGTATCTAGAATCATTACTGGAACATAGTAGTTAAATAAAAGTATTTTGTGTCATAGTGCATCAATTCATGATCAAATTAAGCTGTCTTTAAACAAAATCTAGAACTAAAACAGTACTAGGTCAAGGTGTGTGTGAGCACTTGTTCACTTGTCACTAACTTGGTAAATACTGACTCCTTCTCCTGCCTCCCATTTCATTCCTTTTGCAACCTTTTGTAATTTGGGTTTGGAACAACTACTGTTTTATAAGGACCCACAATCTTTCAGTGTCCAATTCAGTAGCTTCTTTTTATCCACTCTTATTCGATGTCTCTTTGACTGACCCACCTCTCTTTCTCTCTACCTTGCCACATTGTCCTCATGTATACCTTACGTTTTTTGCGTAAGTTCTTCCCAATGGTCTTCTGCCCCTTAGCTTTCCTACTTTCAGCTCATTCTATGCATTGCTTTCATGAGATAACTTTCTAATGCATGAAAATTATCATTATTCTTTTATTCAAAATACTTCATAGATTAAAAAAATACTGCATTGTGAGGTGGGGCTAATTAACAAAGAGCAACAATTCTGTTACCAATAGTGGACAAAAGGTTAGAACAAATTTGACTTGATGTTAAGTCCCTAAACTGTTGACCTCAAAATCCTTAAGTTATGTCTGGCTAAAGATAGAATGCATTCCAGAACCCGAGTTATGACTGATCTAGAAATAAGGGATCAACTTACCCCTACAGTAAAGAGTATTATGGAACAGGAATAAAAAATGTCTGTATATTTTTGTCATACAAGCTGATACACTAATGATCTCTGTTAGTGATGATATTATAGTATACTGTAGACTCAAGTTTGAATATGAAAATGTTTAAGTAACAGTACCATCACCTACTTTGCCACATCCCTCATGTAGTTTCTTAATTTAACACAATTCTTAAATGATTTTAATCAAACTTTTGTTTATACCACAGGTATTGTAATCAGATAATGTCCAAGGCCAAAACTAATTCAATGAAGAGTTTATAATTACCAGAGTCATTACTACTTCTCAATAGAACTCTTGATTTTGCTCCACTCCCTACCTGTCCCTGGAACCATGCAATAACAACGTCACTTGTTATGTCAGTTACTCTTTATCCTAGAATATTTACTTGTCCTTATGAATTTTTGCTGCTTAAATCTTCGGCATCTGTTCTGCATCACTGAGGAATTGTCATTTTAGCATAAGAATCTCTGTTCCTTCCTTACCCCACTGATGTCCAGCCTCCAGTAAAAATTCTTCATGTCAAGTTAGTGAACAACCAGGAGGCGACTACTTTGTGCCTTTGAGGAACAGGATGTTCAAGAATAACAGCATTACCTAGCCCTGAACTTCCATGGCTTAAATAAGAGCCTAGAATACCTACTTACCTTCATTGGAACCATTCTTACATTTAAACTAGCTTTTTAGAATTCAGGCAATCTGACTTACCTTTGCTTTATAGAAGTTTACAAAGTTAAGTATGTTATTTGTTATAGAATATAGCGTGGAATGTCAACAAGCCAAACAGCAGAACAAGGCAGAAATAAGAATATGACATGGCAATGAAGAGAAAAAAAAAGATTTTCAGGAGATGCTACAGTTGTCTTCCAAGTTTATTATTATAATTGATCACGTTTATGAAAATAAGTTATAAAGCAAGTACGATGGTTTCAATATAATGTGAAGAATTCTCTCCATATACAATTTGGCAATTTTATTTTCATTACAGACTGGTGCTATGGTGCACATAAGTCATCCTGCAGCCGAGTACCACTGGTGGGTTATGTTACCATGTGTTATTTGTTATAAGAATAACAATAATGTTGCAGGCTATTTATTGAAATATTTAAACACAACTGGAAAAAATGACTTTCTGTGTTAGGCCAGCTGTATTTTCCATACTCATCTTGACCATTAGTTTTCATTATTAGGTTTCTGGAAAGATTATTTTCCAGCTGACAGGCTTTCAGAACTGTGATTTAAAGCTAGAAAACTAGGTAACAAATGACTACATTTACATGTTGTGGCACAGGGTCCATCCATTCTTTTCATTTCACACGTTAAATGTTCTCTTCCATTAAAAAGGATTCTTTTGGGCTTGAAATGTTTCCTTGTTCTTAATATATTCAACATCTTAGGAGTAATAGATATTTAAATTTCATAATGTAAACATCCACTGTTACTTCATGATGCCAAAAGCCATTACTGAGTTTTTGAGTTTTTACTACATCTACTTGTGTGTGTGTTTTAAATTTAATTTTCATAATAATCAAATGAGCAAACAAAGGTTGAGGAACCCACCCACAATCCCAGTGAGCAATGTCTGACCCCATTATATTTAAATTCAAAGATCCCCTATTGAACCAAGCCCATTCTTACTGCTTAGTCCAAATGGGTAGGACTATCCTCTGCATGCGTTTATCTGTCAGAAGTTGCTAAGCCTGTCATTTTGTTATGCTGGGATCTCTGGTCCCTTGAAAGAGAGGATTTAAAGTGCAGTAGGTACCATGTCATGAATACTATTCATCATCAAATATGAGTCACTAGTGGTTTATCTTGATGCACAGAGTAAGCCACTCCATACCACAGATTTCTTCCACTAATAACATTTCACGTGGGTATTCCATGCCATGGACGATCTATATCCCTAAACTAACATGGTTATAGAAGCTAGTAAGGGACATACCAAACCTATGGGACATATATGTAAGACCAGGTGCCCGTTGACATTTTATGCAGTCATATGTCAAGCCAATTTTACATTTAGGTCTGATACTCAGTTGCTTCATCTTTATAGCAAAGGTTAATCCTAATGCCCATTAACCCTTCACAATCTAGTCTGAGCCTCCTAATCCTTGTTGTCCATAACCAACCTAATTGTTTTCTGGATCTAGCTATGCGACAGAAAAAACATACTATTACACAGTATCAAAGATCACTGATGATGTGGTATGTGGTAGGAATCTACTCATATGTGACAAAAATCTAGAGGATTAAGGTCTACAAAAGTGCTTTGAGAAAAAGGTACCATTTATATTTTTAAACTGTAGGTGTCATACAGATTCTTACTGATATTTTAAGTGGTTAGGAAAAAAGCATGTAGAAATGAGGACACAGGAAAATAAAACTGAAGCCAAAGAAGAAAAGAAACACATACTGGATAAGAGAACTGCTGTTTCATTTTGATGAAGTGTTTTCTAAGTTCTAGGGAGACTTTTTCTTCTAACCTCCTATGTTATATTTATCTCCTATGCTTCTGAGGTAATGAAGAAGAACAAGAAGATAAGAGAGCAGAGAGATGTATTTTTTTTTCTCCTTGAAGTCTATTTCTTGGGTACACATAAATGCAGCACAATGGCCAAAAGAATCAGTACACTGTAAGGGCAAGTGGATTTTAAAAGAAAAGACAAATAAATTCTTTCCCAAGCTCTATTTCCATCTCATCTATATAGTAAAGTAGGTTTTTAAAAGGAGATATTTTTTAAAATTTGGAAATTATTATAACATTGCACTGGATGCTTTTGTGAATGCATACATACTATGGTTATGTTTTGAGACCTCATAATATTTAAAATGGGCCTTTTTCATTATTTCTTTGCTTTAAGAGTATATAGCTCAAAATGATCATATAGTATTTATAAGTTAAAAGGATTTCATTTTTCATGGTAAGAATGGTATTTATTTTGGTGATTTTAGTTTTATTACAAGTCAGTTAACATAAGTAATATCTGTTTAATGTAGTACAGTTAGATTTATCGATTTCCTCACCATTTGTTTATCTATTCATGCAACAATTGTTTGGTAAGTGCCTTCCAGGAATCTGACATTTTGCTCAATGATGGAAATATAATGATGAATTAATATTTTCCCATCCTCTAAAAGCTTATGGTTTAACAAGAAGTGTTTGTTGGCTTAGTAAAGTGAAGGTTTTGTCTCTGATATGTCCTAGGTATTATATGTTTGGGAATAGTAACACCTTCTTTGACAATTGAATCTAGACCCAGCCTACTCTTTCAAAAATTCTTTCTCCTTGGGTTATTTGAGATTAGGGATTACTCTGATTTTTATGGACCACAGTAAAGTTTGTTCAAGTCTCATGTTTATATATTCTCAATTTTAGCATAAATTTTATCTTAAAGTTGATCTCAAAACCCAGTTTGTCATCAGGTGTTGAAATGAGGTTAGCAAAGAAGATCTGATACAGCTAATCTGTGTGTCCTCTACTTTTAATTTCTAGAGTTAAAATTTTGCATAATTTCCTCCAAGATTTTACTTGGGCTTTTTTTTTTTTTCCCTTTCCAGGAATCTTTCATTCTATGTACCTCAAAGCTTATATTATAAATTGGAAACTTGGCAAGTCTTCAGCGAGAAAACTTTTACTGAGTTTGAAAATTTTTTTTCAGAAAAAAAGTTAATAGAAAGCAAAAAGTAGTTCAACCAACTAGGCTTGAAATGTAAAACACCTGTGTAGATAAATAAAACTGTTAAATTATTTGAGAGAATAGTAAATATAAACTTAACAGTTTAAGAGAAAGTGTTCCAGCTCATGAGTTTAATGTATTTGGTTCTTCTACATTGTCTCAGCTCCAGTTTGGTGCATTATGATTGAAAAAATTGAAGTTTTTAATGTTGTTTAAACATCTGCTTTTGAGGAAATGTATACTTTCCTTTCCAGATATAATACATATAAAATATCCCATCTGGGCTGAATGCCAGGAAGGCACAATGCTTAAGTAATAGGCCCAATTATCTTGCTAATAAACAGCAACTAGAAATTAAACACTGTTGGCAGATATATAGGATACTTAAACACTAAGTGGGATTAATTAAGCTCTAAAAGGAGTTACATTGCAAGCAAATGTAGTAATAAATCATTATACAAATATTAAGTAGAGCGATTATCTAATTTTCTTCTCTTTTACATTAATGAAGTTTATGTTTTTGAGCTATCATGAGAAAAGTTTTCAAAAATAGTGAAGAGCTTACCTTTCAGGATCTTCTGAGATAGAAATGTCAGATTTCAAACTAATAAAAAATGAATGTGATGATAAATATTTCACTCCCAATGCCAAGAGGGTATGAATGTGATATTTTCAAAGTTGATGTAGGCTTTAGGTAAATATTTGTAGTATAATGTGTCAAGCAAAGTTTTGGGGGACATATAGTCATGTCTCATTTTATTGCACTTTGCTTTGTTGCACTTTTCAGATACTGGTTTTTACAGATTGAAGGCTTGTGGCAACCCTCTGTTGTCAGATGATGGCTAGCATTTTTTAGCAACAAAGTACTTTTTAATTAAGGTATGTGCATATTTTATAGATAATGCTGTTACGCACTAAATAGGCTACAGTGTAGTGTAAGCATAACTTTTATATGCACTGGGAAACAAAAAAAATTGTGTGACTCACTTTATTGCCATATTCACTTTATTGTGATGGTCTGAAACTAAATATGCAATATCCCTGAGCTATGCCTGTAACAGAGGACAGTTGAAATGGTTTAGGTCAAGCACATGTAAGAATTAATTTATGATCAATGTAATATATTTACTTAGAGAAGTATTGTTGAGCTTTCTACAATTTATTTTCTAATTATTTCAGAGCAAACAATTAGAGAAGTGCAAACTTGTCTATATGAAAAAAAATTAGCTGTTTTCTATTAAACTATAACCTGTTTTGTTTGAGGTCATTCTAGAACTTTGTCTGAGATTATTGTATTTGAAAGGGAGTCTTAATTTCCAAGAACAAATGCTATAGGGAGTTTGGGTCTCCACTCTTCTTTCCTTAAAAATATGTAATGAAATGGTGGTGGGAAAGAATGAGGTAACCTTTCCCCCACCATTACAAACAAACCTACACACAGACAAATAAACAAAGAATAACAACTATGAAGCAAGAAGTAGGGCATGACTTATTATGACACATTTTTTAAAAAGTGATTATCTTAGTCCATTTGGATTTCTATAATAAAGTGCCACAGGCTGAGTAGCTTCTAAAAAACAGAAATTTATTTCTTATAGTCCCAGAGGCTGGAAGTTGGAGGTCTCAGGTGTCAGTGTTGTTGAGTGAGGGCCCTCTTCTGGGTTACAGACTTCCTGTATCCTCGTCTGGCAGGAGGGGCTCAGAAGCTTGATAGGGTCTCTTTCTTAAGGTTGCTAATCCCATTCATGAGAGCATCACCCTTATGACCTAAGCATTTCCCGAAGGCCTGCTTTTCAGTACCATCACAATGAGAATTAGGATTTCAACATATGAATTTAGTCATGGGCACAAACATTCAAATCATAGCAGTGATGAAAGAAATAAAGGAAATATCAGGGCAGTTATATGCTAACTTAGTCATGATGTTGTATTTTACATCTGCATTGATGATTTGACAAAGTCTAGAAAATTCTGATAACCTTAAATCCCAGAGAAGAAAGTATTATGTCCCTCCATTTTACTATATGGAGTGAACTGATGATGAGAAGAGAAGTGTGAGAATAGATATCAATAAGAGGATTTGAATGTTTCTGATCAAGGCCTAATTGCTTCAATTAGTCACAGCTTTGGTGGTAATGAAGCTAGGCAAGGGTCGGGACAGTGGGTTTCCTCTCCCAAGGGCAGAGCTACATTCAATTGGAGCATATGTTGTCAGTGGGTATCTTAAGTCATCAGAAAAGATAACAGAGATTTAGTCTTCCATGAAAGAATACCCGAAGTGCCAAAAGAGCTCTTGACTCTCCTGTATCCTCTAGCCCCCTACATACTACAGAAGAGCAAACTGCAAAACCCATCTATCAAATTATAACTCAGGAAAGACAAATAAGTGCCAGGAAAATTGAAATGTATTAAATGAAGTTAATGTCAATTATATCAGAAGAGCTAGAAAATCTGGACAAAGTTATACACATTAGACAAGAAGAAATGAAATATCCAAGAAATTAAGCAAATACGATGTGGCAGAGGGGTAGGGAAGTGAAAACAGAACATAGTATGCCAAAAACTTGTAAAGACTTCAGTCTGGAATAAAACGTAACACGAGAAACTAAAGAAACATTCCTGTGAGTTCTTTACACTGGGATATAACTAAAATAGAAAATGTTTTCAGTAAAATGATATTCAGGGATTAGGTGGCACAATTACACCTAACACAGTGGTTCCTTTGTTCCTCTTCTAAGCAGTTTAGATGTGTTAACTAACTTTATCCTCACAACAGCCCAATAAAGTAGGCTTTATCCCCTTTCTACGGATGAGAAAATTGAGTCATGAGAGCTTCAGTATGAGGCACAAAGTCTTGCAAGGAGTAAGTGGTGAAGCTCAAATTTAAATTTAAGCAGTTTGGCCCCAGAGCCTGTGCTCTTAAAGGCTGTGAAATAATGCTCCTTAACATAAAATTACATGAAAAGGTATAGTACAGAGGTAAGAAAAGTAAAACTAAAAAGAACTAATACACAAAATCGAAACAGCGAGAAACAGAAGCTAATCACCCTCAAGCTGAAGAATAAAACTTAAAGATGAAGGGAACATAACTGAAATAGTTACAGTTATCTCTTCCTGTATAATAAACCACACCCAAAGTTTAACCACTTAAAACAACAATCATTTTATTGCTTGCAATTCTGTGGGTCAATAGCTCAGGCATAACTCAGTAATTTTGGCTCCTCTCTGCTTTGCATGGTATTAGGTAGGAAAATTCAGTCAGGGTTGGAGGGTACAGGGTGGCCTCATTTCCCTATGTTGGACCTTGATGGCTTCTTCATGGCCCCTCTCTGATCATATTTCCCCCCACAATTGAGGAATTTAGTGGCTTAATTCTAACAGTGAAAACAGAAGCCTAAGGTTTAGGCCAAGAATTAAATCCTGCCTCATTTCTTTGCTCAAAATTAGCCACAGAATGTAGTCCAAATTCAAGAGGAGAAAAAATATGCTCTACCTCTTGATTGAAAAAGTGGCACAGTTGTATTGAAAGGGTCATGCAGGATGCAGAGAATGTTGTGGCCATCTTCAAAACAACTCAACAGATAAATAATATTGTACAACCTAATCGTTAATAGCCAGCATCAGTAAATGATAACTATTATTTTCCAAATTCTTTTAAACACTGCTAGTTCGTTTGATTGTCACATGAACTCCAGCATGTTGCTACTACTGTAATGCCTCCTTGCATTTTACATGTGAAGTGAATGAGGATCACAGTACTTTATCTAATCTTGAAGGGACATAGATCTTGTAGGTGATGGTGCCAGATGTCAACAAAAGGCCTTTTGATTCCAGAATCTCCAGTATTAATCAGTCCCATTACTACTCTTCATAAGACAGTCTTCCTGAAATTAGGAAAGAACTGAATCGGTACATCGAAAAGGCATACTAATTTCAGGAGTAACTTATTAGTGCAATGGCTAGTAAGAAATATCCTAGTAAAATTAATAAGTTTGAAAGATGAAGAGGAAGTTCTTGAACTGTCTAGGCAACAAAAGGAAGCCACACAAGGAGAAGTAACAAGTTGGCCTTAGAAATCTTCAAAGCAGTGTTCTTTGGCAGAGGACAGTGGAATAATATTAACAACATTCTAGGCAATAGGAAGCACAGTGAAAAAAAAATTACAGCCAGTCCAAATAAGATATATAAATGTCCAATAAGCAAATGAAAAATGTACAAGATCACTAATTATTAGGAAAATATGTCAAAACCGTATTGAGATATCACTTCACCCCTGTTAGTATGGCCACTGTTAAGAGAACAGACAATAATGAGTGCTGGTGAGGATGCAGAGAAGATGGGACTCTTGTACACTGTTGGGAATTGGGAATGTAAATTGGTGCAGCCATTATGGAAAATAGCATGCGGATTCCTCTACAAATTGAAAACAGTTACCACATGATCTAGCAACCCCACTTTCAGGTGTATATCCCAAAGAATCCAAATCAGGATCTTGAAGAAATACTGCAAATCAGTATTTATGGCAGCATTATTCAAAATAGCCAAGAGGTAAAAGAAACTCAAATGTCCATTAACAGATGAATTGATAAAGAAAACATGTTATATATGTACAGTGGAATGTTATGCAGCCTTTAAAAAGAGATTCTGTTATATAGGTACAACACGGTGAACCTAGTGGACATTATCCTAAGCAAAATAATCCAACCACAAAAGGAAAGATAACTATATGATTCCACTCATATGAAGTATCAAAGGGGTCAAAATCATAGAAACAAAAAGTAGGAAAAAGACAAGGATTGGGAGCATTAGTCAGGGAGAATCACTATTTAGTTGGTATAGAATTACATGGCTGCAAGATGAAAAAGTTCTAGAGGTTTGTTGCACAATTTTGTGAGTAGACTTAATTGTACCAAACTGTACCCTTAAAAAGATTTTAAGATAGTAATTTTATTACATATTTTTAAAGCACACATACAAAGTGATAGCAAGGTCGATTATTTTCTGAGCGAGTGACAAACAGAAATTATCAAACATCAGGGACTACTGGGAATGTAACATCCATGAATTTTTTTAAGGGGAAGAAAAGAAACTTGATGAGGGAAACCACCCATAAAGATAATGTCAAAATGGACCTCAAGGGATGCAGAACCTTGAAAGTTTTGTGTTCAAATGAAACACTAACGATGAACATATGCATAGAAATGTAACAATTCTTTTTGCAGGAATTTATGATGGCAAATACTTGATAGAAAATATTAGCTATGTTAACTAATCTTGCCTCTCTCTCTCTATCTACATATATATATATATAACATTTGAATGTGAAAAATAGGAAGTGAGAGCTGGTAATATAAGAAAATCTTTGTTTTGGGGCACAGGGATCTCTCTAAGCAGTATGCCCACACAGGTTTTCTTTGTTTGTTTTTAAGTTGCTGTGGCAAAGGTTACCTTATTTTGGGAAAATTACCTCCTGGGCACATAACATCATAGAAGTGCAGAAGTGACTTGTGAAAGAGAACTAACAGGCATTTTTATTGTTTGTGAGTTTCTGTATTAAGCTTTATTTGCATTGGTTCATCTGATTTTCACAGTAGTCCTACAAGGCAAATATTAAAAATATTTCCAATAATTATGTAATTTTTTAATGGAGCATCATACTTTTTTCTCAATTCAAGTTTATTTTTAAGCATGAGCATTTAGCATCCCCAGATCCCAAGAGACAGCTTATATTGTCTCCCCAAATGTTTCTATAACTGAAATTTTTTATGATTTTATTTTTAGTTTTTATACTTTATTTCATCTGGATTTTACACATTTTATAGCATGGGGAAAAGAACTGAGTTGTGTGTGTGGGTAGATTTTGTACATTTTTTTTTTCCAAAATGGATAACCTACTCTTTATTTGCTATGTATTGAATACTTATTCTTCCTTAGTGATTGAAAAGTTAGCCTGTGTTTTACAAGATTATTTCTCTGATAGATAAATACTCCATTTTTTTGTTTTACTGAATTTGTATTTGTGGATATACACAGTCTAATTATTAATTATTGTAGTTTATGGGATTTCTTATTACTTTATTGGGGATAACCACTTTTCAATATTCTTTGCTATTCTTGCATGCGCATTTTTTAGAAGTCAGCTTTATATTTATCACAATTTCCTCATATAACCCCATTGAGTGTTTGATCAAAAAGTTATTAAATTCATAAATAAATTTTAGGAGAAATTACGTTCCTAAACTATTAAGATTATTTAGGATTATGGCATTTCTATCAAAAACCACATATCCTTTGCTTCATGTGGGTTTGAGTGTTTTGTGGATAATTTTAATTCTGTATATGTAGAAGCTCTATTTGCTATTTGAATCATATTTTTTCTAGTATATCCTTTTTTAGTTTTTATTGCTGCTCTATAGAGAAGATATTGTTTTTGTGAATATTGTTTTCAAGGTGGCTAACTTACTATATTTTAAACATTATTAATGCATTTTTCAGTTGTTTTCATGGACTTAATGGACCTAATCTGAAAATACTTACATGCTCTTACATCATTTATATATTTCTTACTCTTTTGGTAGTGCATTTGCTAGACATGTCAGAATAATGTTTAATAAAAATAGTATGATCTGTGTCTTTTCCAGCACTTTTAGTTTAATGTTTTCCCATTACAATTGATTGATTGTTGGGTTTGCATGAATCCTTTTAATTATAGTTTTATTCTCTATTGAGTCAAATCAGTAATAAATGCTGAATTTTATGCCTTACTTTACTTTAAAAAAATGTGCCAAATATTTTTAACTCCTTTAGTTTATTAGCATGATTGACTGTATTACTTTATTTCCTAATGTGGATTCATCCTTGCATTTCTGGAATAAACTTTTCTTTTTCATGGCATATTATTCTTTATATATTCAGTTTATTCTTTGTATTATATATAACTTTTGTTCATACTGCTAGTTAAATCAATATATTGCTACGTTATGTTGTTTCCTTTTAGTGTAATATTTGTCGGATTGTGAGGTTGTGCTTCCCAAGCCTTATTTGGGATACTTTCTATCTTTTACTGTAATCTTAGCCACAGTGCACATCGTTCATATATCTTGGATTCTATGTCACAGATTAGCAGAATGAATTGAAATAAAAAACAGGGCACAACTATATGCTGGATATAAGAGACTCAATTTAGATGTAAGGACATACATTACTTACAAGTGATGAAAAGGATATTCCATGCATATAGTAGCCAAACAAGTAGCAAGGATGGCTATAATATTGTCTGATAAAATAGACTTTTAAGTCAACAACTGTTATAGGAGACAAATAAGGACATTATATATTGATAAAAATGATTGATTTACCAAGAATACATAACACTTATAAATATGTATGCACCACACATCAGTGCTCCTAAATATATGAAGCAAATATAGACAGAGTTGAAGTTAGAAATAGGATCTACAAAACATTAATATCTCACTTTCCCTAATGGATAGAAAAGCTAGGCAGAAGATCCATAAAGAAACAGGATTTAAACAGCATTGTAGACCAATTAGACCTAAGAGACATAGAGAACACTCTTATCAAGGAAAATCAGAATATACATTTTTCTCACATGTATACAGAACATTCTCCAGGATAGACCTTTGTTAGGCCACAAAACAAATTTTAATAAATTTAAAAAACGTTGAATACCTCAGTACCACTCTGTCAGTAATTCACAGATCCAGCAGGCGCAAAAGCAGTAAGAGCATAGTTGAACTGAATGGCACCAGATTTAGATTGTTTCATTGGTGAATTCTGCCAAACACATGAGGAAGAAATGATACCAATTCTCTACCTTCTCTTTCAGAACATAGAAGTAGAGTAGATACATTCTAACTCCTTCTATGAGGCCAGCATTGCCCTGATATTAAAACCAGTTGAAGATAGTCCATTAAAGGAAAACTGCAGACCAATATTTCTCAGGAAAAAGCATACATAAAAATTATCAAGCTAATTTTAGCAAATCAACCTAACATTGTATGAAAACAGATACACACCACGTCTAAGTGGGATTTATTCCAGATATGCAAGCCTGCTTCAACATTCAAAAATGAAGTAACGTATCACACTGAGATACCACCACACACCTATCAGAATGGTAAAGCAAAACAAAACAAAACAGAAATTAGGTGATATAATTCACCACATCATCAGGCTGTAGGAAAAATTCTAATCATATCAAGTGATCTATTAAACAAATTTGAAAAAAATCTAACATCCATTCATGATGAAAACTCTCAACAGACTAGAAATAGAGAAGTTCCTCAACTTGATAAAGAACAATTGACAAAAGCCCTGTAACTGATATGATACTTTACTGTGAGAAATGATACTGTTTTTTCCTAAAATCAGGAACAAGGCAAGGATGTCCCCTCTTACCACTTTTATTCAACATTGTTCTGGAAGTTCTAGGGAAAAAGACCAAAAAAAAAAAAAAAAAAAAACCCCAAAACAAAACTCCTGGAACTGATAAGTGATTTTAGCAAAGCAAGGTAGCAAAATACAAAGTTGATATAAAAAAATCATCACTTTTCTGTGTACCAACAAGAAACAGTGGAAATTTGAAATTAGATTCAGGATACTGTTTATGTTAGCATGAAAAAAATGAAATATTAGATATTAATCTAACAAAATATGCACAAGATCTATATGAATATGAAAAGACAAGTTATTGGAGAAAATGTTTTCACAACACTTATAAAGGACTTGGTATCAAACTACTCAAATAACTGTTAAAATGCAATAAGAAAACAAACAACCCAATTAAAAAATGGTTAAAGTCTGAATAGACACCCCATCAAAGAAGATATGCACATGGCAAACATGCATATGAAAAGTTGTTCAACATTGTATGATATTAGAGAACTGAAACTTTAAGCAATAATGGGATACCACTACATACATGTTGGAATGACTGACATCTGAAAAATTGTTAATTCCAAATGCTGATGAGGGTGCCATCCAACAAGATCTCTCTTTCGTTGCTGTTGGGAATGTGTAACAGTACAGCCACTTTGGAAGATACTTTAGCATCTTCTTACAAAACTAAACATAGTCTTAATTATACATTTCAGCAGTCGTCGTTCTGGATATTTACCTAAATTGAGTTGAAAACTTAGGACCACACAAAATCCTGCACATGAATCCTTATAGAAGTTTTATTCATAATCGCCAAAAACTGGAAACTAAAATTTCCTTCAGTAGATTAATGAATAAACAAACTGATATAGCTACACAATTGAACATTATTCATTGATAAAAGAAATAAGCTGTTAAACAACAGGAAGACAAGGGGTGACCTTAAATGCATATTGCTAAGTAAAAGAAGTTAGCCTGAAAAGGCTACATAATGTATAATTCTAGTTAACATCTTGTAAAAGACAACTCTAGAGGCAATAGAAAGATGTTAAAAGTAGTAAAATTATTCTATGTGATACTGTAATGATGGATAAATGACATATTATTTGTTAAAATCCATAGAACTAAGCAACACAAAATGTGAAACTTAACATATTATCTTTTTTTAAACATTTTTTATTGATTTATAATCATTTTACATTAACATACTATCTTTTGACTTTAGTTAATAATTATATATCATTACTGGTTTATTGTAACAAATATATCACACTAATGCAACATGTTAATAACAGGAGAAGTTAAGAGGGAGAGGAGTGTATGGAATCTTTTTTTTTTCCAGTTTTTCCTTGTATCTAAAAATGTTTAAAAAATACAGATGGCCTGCAGGCACTTGGAAAGCTGCTCAGCATTGCCAGTTATTACAGAAATGCAAATTAAATCCACAGTGAGGTATCACCTCACACCAGTCAGAATGGCCATCATCAAAAAATCTACAAATAATAAATGCTGGAGAGGGTATGGAGAAAAAGGAATCCTCATACACTGTTAGTGGGAATGTAAATTGGTGTAACCACTATAGAACACAGTATGGAGTTTCCTTAAAAAACTAGAAATAGAGGTACCACATGACCTAGCAATACCTAATTCCTGGCCATGTATCTAGGAAAGATGAAATCTCCAATTCAAAAAGATACTTACATCCCAATGTTCACAGTAGCACTATTTACCATAGCCAAGACCTAGAAGCAACTCAAGTTCCCATCAACAATTGATTTGAGAGGATGTGGTAAATATATACACACGCACACAAGAGAGTATTACTCAGCGTAAAAAAAGAATGAAGTATTGTCATTTGCAGTGACATGGATAGACTTAGAGAATATCATACTAAATGAAATAAGTCAGACAGAGAAAGACAGACACTATATATCACTTACACGTGGAACCTAAATACTACAAGTGAATCTATATACAAAACAGAAACAGACTTACAGACATAGAAAACAAAGTTATGGTTACCACAGGGAAAAGGTGGGGAAGAGATAAATTAGGAATATAGGATTAACAGATACAAACTACTATATATAAAAGAGATAAGCAATAAGGATTTACTGTATAGCAAAGGAAACTATTCAATATCTTGTAATAGCCTATAATGGAAAATAATCAGAAAAAAAATTTAACAGGAAAAAGTCTATTAATTTAAATAAAAGGCATCAGAGACAGAGTATACATGAGTAAATGATAATTTGTGATTAACTTACCAAAATTTTCACAGGAAAAATTTTTAGGCTTAATGACTAGACATAGTGCCTCACAAACATGATTCTCTGCTGGGAAGACTTACACCTACCAGTACATTTTCCAACAGACTTGTAGTTACAATTTCAGTATAATCTCTGCAATGGAACTTTGGCTTTTCTGATCATCTATTTGGTCTGCTGGTCTCTTGTTGCTCTTGACTGCCCAGTATTCTCTTTTCTCCAAACAAGATCCTAGAGGGAACCAACTCTATTTATTTGACTAAGCTGATTTCCATTTTTCTGTTTATACGGGACTTCATGGCAGTCCACTTTATAAGTTATATCAACCAATATATGGATGGTAACCATCCCATTATAATCAGTGCTAAAGTTTCTGCATAGAGTAGCCTAGTATCCTTTGCCTAAGCAAATGGATTCTTTAGCTACAAGAGGACTTTGAACATAGCATGTGAGTGGTAAGTCTAGTCAAATATTTAGTAATGTAATTATTTAGTCACTTCTGGATAAGACACTATTTCATTTGTACCAAACCACAGCTCTCATACTTTTTCAATCCTCTTTTCACCTTTATCACCATTCTAGAAGTGATTAGTGAGCATCTTTCAGAAGTCTTGCAGAGATGTAGAAAAAAGCTGCGCATGAAATAAAAATTTCAGGATGTGAGATATGGGAACTGGCTAGAAAAATCAAGGATTGGTCATTTTTACCAAACTCCCCCAATTCCATAAATTTTCCTGTTTACTCCCCCAGAGCTTAGCTAAAGTGGAGAAAAGGAAGGCAGAAGTATATACTTCAAGTTTGTAGTTACAGACAGAAGAGAAATAAACATGGCTCCAATTGTGAGGTGGGAAAATTTGCTCTCACTTCTTTTAACTGCAAATTTTTTTGTTTATTTTTATTTATTTATCTTTTACGTTTTTTCTGTGTCATTTGGGGGGCTTTCAAATGAAGTGTTTGAGACAAAAATATTTTGGTTGGATATAGGAATAATTTTGTTTCCCTGGTTCTGGATGGATAGTGACCCAAGACATTATCTTGTATTTGGACAATTACTTTTATAAAGGCAGTGACTATCATATGACTCTGACATTTGGATGAAGATTTCATTTTAAGTGCTCTTTTGTGGAAAGAAGAAACATTACTGCATTGCTGGTTAGAGTTGGTGGTTCTTCATTTAGAAAGCTATTTTACTAGTTTCTCCCTTGAAAATTATTTCATTAGTTAGCTAAAAACAGAATCTTTGGCTTTGCTACCAGCAAATAAGAGACTATATACAAGAATTATTTTTTGAATAATTTTTATCTGACAAAAGTATTATGTTAGCATTAAGTTCAAAAAGTTGTTTTTGTTTAAATCAGTTTATATCCTTGCAATATTGAGATGAATATTGTCTTCCTTCAGCTAAAGGATATCAACTCTCTTGGCAAATGTATTCTATTTTTCTGATAGTATTTATTCATGAATATTTGATAATTTAAATGTATTTTGAATGCTTATTAAATATTCATGTATTGTGCATTCATTGTGTGATAAATGTAATACTGGTACATGTTAGAATCAATGCAACTTTCAATTGAAATAAACTACCTGCAGGTCTCATCTAGAAGCTTTGGTTTTATAAATTGCCCATTTAAGAGGAAAAATCTCAGACTGCTTGTGGATTCATGAATGTTGTAAATTGCACTGGGAAGAACTGTTCGAGTGCCTCTGCCTGTGGAGTTAATGGCTGGCCTACTCCTAGCTCCTGCGGTGTCAGCCCCCACAGCCCCGAGGCTACTGTGTTCACAGAGTGGGTCTTTACGGTACATGGAAGTAGACCTTGAGCTCTTGCTGTGGGCAGCCTTGTAACACAAAGCCTCTTCCTCAGACTCAACAAAAGACACTGCTGTGAGGAAAGATGTTCAGAGGTAGGAGAACCTGGAGTTTGACAGAGTAGTAAAGTTCTTTGAATGGTGGCCATAGAGATTTTTTTTATTGTTTGCCCATTCTTGTATAATAATAGAATTCTTTATTGTCATTTGGGAACCACTCTTCCATCTCACAGTCGGATAGTTTCTGTGTGATGGACACCCATGGCCCCCACCGCTCATGGCTCATAGGTAGTCATGTTACTCAGACCTGGCCAGTCAGAACAGCACACACACTGTCCTTGGTGGTTAATCCTAGGTGTGTAATGCAAGGAAAACTATTGAAAACCTAGAGAATTTGTTTTAATTTTTTTCCTGTAATTATTAGGAAATATGCTGAATCTTTTTGCTGAAATCACTAGCTGTTAGAATCACTTGAATCTAGGATTCAGTGAGAACCACCTTTATTACCACAAGGATTGAGTATCTGAAAGGATGATGATAGCAGAGGAAAACGGATTTGAGAAAGAGACAGATGAAGTTCTGTGACATAGTTAGAATCCATAGATTTCAAAGTGCCTGACATTGCTCCTGTTCTGTTATTTCCACTTAGTGTGTGAGCTTCTTTGAGTTTTCAACACTACCTGAAATTGAAAGCAATTCTCTCATACAGGAATATTTTGTTGCCTCATCTTGAAACAAGATCAGAAATAGAGCAGTGTTTCTCTTCAGTTTTAGATGATTTATTTAACTATTTTTTACTATTTCAAAATAGTTTCAAATTTACCCAATTTGCAATAATAATAATAGTATGAAGAAAAATCATGGTTTACACAGATTATCCATTTTCACTTATTTTAACACTTTAGCCAATTTGCTTTGTCATCTGTTCTCTCTATTCTCCCTCTCCTCCTGTTTCTTCTCTTTCTCTCCCTCTAACTCTAACATATATATGCATTTTATATATATATATATATATATATAAAATACATATGTGTATATATGTTCATTAATATATCTATAAAATCGTACACTATATATATATATGAATAATTATATATACATATGCAAATAATATTTTGAGCTCTTTTAGGATAAGTTACACGTGCAGTTTGGCCCTTTAGCCCTAAATATGTCAGTGTGCATTTCCTAAGAATAGGGTTATCCTCTTACATTTTTGCATCATAGTAACAGTTATCAAATTTATAAATTTACAGGGATATAATCCTTTAATCTACATTGCATCTTTTAATTTCGTCATTTACCCAATAATGTCCTTTATAGAATTCCCCTGACTCACTCCTCCAGGAGACAGTCCAGAGTCAGATATTACATTTATTTGCCAAGTCTCTTTAGCCTCATTTAGCCTGAGACATTTCCATGTACTTTATTTTTTATAACAGTGGCGTTTTTGAACAACCAGTCTCCCCTTCCTTTTTTGGTATTAGAATATTTCTTCTTTTTCTGTTTGTGTGGTATTTCCTCATGATTAAATTGAGTTTTCACATTTTCATTTGGAATACCACATGGAGGATGCTGTGTCCTTTTCAGACACAGAGTATCCATTTGAATTGCATTGTTGATGATGATTTTCATTACACAATCAAGGTGTTTCTTGGTTTCTCCAATATTTACTTTTGTTCCTGCTTTGCAATTAATAGTAGTCATTCTGTGAGGAGATACTTTGAGACTATGAAGATATCCACTTCTTATTAACATTTACCAGTAAACTTAGCATCCTGACCTTGCGTGATCTGATCTCTATCATGAAGATTGTAAACTGACAGTTTTCCAGCTCCAGCTCTACCTTCATGTCTACTAATAAGATTTCTGCAAATTGATTTTGTTTTCAGTTAAACTGTTTGAAATAATTATAATTAATGTGCAGTTGTAAGAAGAATTACAAAAAGAGTCATGTACCCTTTATCCAGTTTCCTCAATGTAGTAGTTATGACAAACAGGGTGTTGACATTAATACAGTCAAGATACAGAACCTTTCCATCACCACAAGGACCCCGTGTGCTGCTTTTTTATAGCCACACCCACATTGCTCCCCTCCTTGCATTCTCCTTAACTCTTGGAAATCACTAATCTGTTCTCCATTTCAGGAATTTGGTTATTTTAAGAATGTTATAAATGAAATCATCCAGTATGTAACCTTTTGGGATTGGCATTTTCACTCAGAGAAATTCATATGGTAAAGTAGTATTCTGTGGCATGGATGTACTACATTTTGTTTCACCATTCACCCCTTCAGGGACATTTGGATTGTTTCCAGTTTTTTTCTTTAAATTATTATTATGAAGACAACTACTATAAAGATTCACGTATGGGTATTTGAGTAGATATGAGTCTTTATTTCTCTGAGGTAAGTGCTCAGGAATACAATTGTTGTGTCATAGAGTAGTTGCATGTTTAGTTTTTAAATAATCTGCCACTGTTTTAAGTGTGGCCATTGCATTTTACATTCCCACCAGCATTGGGTATGGTCACTACTTTTATAGTAGCTATTCTCACAGGTGCACAGTGACACCTCATTGTGATTTTAATTGGCATTTCCCTGATGGCTGATGTCATTGAACATCTTTTCTTATGTTTATTTTCTATCTGTATGTCTCTTGCTGTCTTTTGTCAATTTTCTACTTGAATTTTTTGTTGTTTACTATTGAGTTTTGAGAGTTCTTTATATATGCTAAATACTAGTCCTGCAACTTGTCTTTTCATCTCTTACAGGAATTTTCACAGAGGAAAATATTTTAATTTTGATAAAGTCAGTTTATATGTGTTTTCTTTTATGGATTATGCTTTTGATGTGAAGTATAAGAACTCTGCTTGACACTAGATCATCAAAAAATTCTCCTTTATTTTCCCAAATGTTTTATAGTTTTACATTTTACATTTAAGTAATCTTGGTTTATTTAAAAATACATATTTTATTATGATAAAAACCAAAAAGTTTACCATTTTAACTATTTTTAAGTGTATAGTTCAGTAAGTATGTTCAACATTGTTTTGAAACAGCTCTCCAGAACTTCTTCATATTGCAAATCTTGAATTCCATACCATTAAACAGCTGTTCCTCTTTCTTCCCTCTACCCAGCCTATGGTAATTACCATTCTGCTTTCTGTTTCTATGAATTTGACTACTTTAGATACCTTGTATTCAGCGCAGTAGTGGCCCCTTAGCCATAAGGAATATGTTCCAAGACCCTCAGTGGAAGCCTGAAATCACTGATAGTACTGAACTCTGTATGGTGTATTTTTTTCTATACAGACAAACCTGTGATAAACTTTAATTTATCAGTTAGGCATGTAGAATATCTAAATTTTCAGCATAACTAGTCTTGCACTTTGGGGTCATTATTGAGTAAAATAAGGGTTACTTGAGAATAAGCATTGATAATGCAACAGTCAGTGTGGTAACTGAGATGGTTACTAAGCAACAGATAGGTAGCTTATACAGTGTGGATTCCCTGAACAAAGTGATGATTCATTCCCTGGGTGGGATGGAGCTAGTGACATGAGATTTCATCTGCTACTTAGAAACAGCACATGATTTAAAATTTATGAATTCTTTATTTCTATGATTTTCCATTTATTGTTTTTGGACTACAGTTGGCCAGGATAACTAAAAGCACAGTAAATGAAACCGTGTATAAGAGGGGGCTACTCTATTTATCTTTTTATAACTGGATTATTTTACTGTTCTATAATGTTACTAGTCTTTTATATAAGATGTGAATCTTAAATTAAGGGTAATTATTTTTGGGCCTATAGATGTTTGATTTAACCTGCACCATTTACCGGAAAGACTATCTTTCCTGTGTTTTCATTGCTTTTGTACTTTGTCAAATATTAGTTGGGCATATTTACATGGATCTATTTCTGGGTTGTGGGGTTTTTTATTGAAATTCATAAACTATATTGGGATGTGTGTGTGTGTCTGTGTCTGTGTGTATTTTGGTACTGTTTTTGTCTGATTTTGGTGTCAGGGTAATTTGAGCTGTATGACATTGGGAAATGTCCCTCCTCTTATTTTCTGGAAGATATTGTGTAGAAATGGTGTTAATTATGCTTTATGTATTTGGTTAAACTTCTGGGGGAGAGTTTTTATATTACAAATTTAATTCCTTTAATAGTTACAATAGTTTCTGTTTTTTGAGAAAATGATCCTTTTCATCTGAATTGTCAAATTTATGTATGTAGAGCTGTTTGTAATATTCCCTTATTATTCGTCTGATGTCTGTGGGTTCTATAGTGATATCCTTAATTTTATTCCTGATACTAGTATTTTGTCCTTTACTTTTTTTTTTTTTTTTTTTTTTTTGGTCAGTCTTACTAGAAGGTTGTCAATTTTAGTAATTTTTTTTAAATAAAATCTTTGTTTTGTTAGATTGGTCTATTATTTTCCTACTTACAATTTCAGTGATTTCTGCTCTGAGCTTTCTCATGTCCTGCCTTCTGTTTACTTTGGCTTTGTTCTAGGTTCTTGAGGTGGTTGCTTAGATTACTTATTTGAAACTTTCTCTTTTTTCTCTCTTTTTTTTAATTGAAGTACAGTTAGCTACAATGTGTCAGTTTCTGGTATACAGCGTAATGTCCCGGTCATGCATGTATATACATATATTTGTTTTCATACTGTTTCATTAAAGGTTATTAGAAGATACTGAATAGTTTCCTGTGATGTACAGAAGAAATTTGTTTTTTTATGTATTTTTATATGTAGTGGTTAACATTTGCAAATCTCAAACTCCCGAATTTATCCTTTCCTACCCGCCTTTGCCACAGTAACCATAAGATTGTTTACTATGTCTGCAAGTCTCTTTCTGTTTTGTAGATGAGTTCATTAATGTCCTCTTTTTTCTTTTCTTTCTTTCTTCTTTTTTTTTTTTTTTTGGATTCCACATATGAGTGATATCATATGGTATTTTTCTTTCTCTTTCTGTTTTACTTCACTTCGAATGATGATCTCCAGGTCCCTCCATGTTGCTGCAAGTGACATTATTCTTCTCTTCTTTTTCCAAATGTATGCATTTAGTGTTACAAATTTCCATGTCATCATTTCTTTAGGTGTGCTCTACAATCTCTATTGTTTAAATATTGTATTCAGGCTGTTCTCAGGTAGTGTAATTATTGCTGTGTTAGGACTGAATTCTGCTATTGTATTTACTCATTTTGTGTTTTCTGCTTGTCGCCTCTGTTTATTTCTTTGTTTTCCCTGCCTAACTACCTTAATGGATTCTGTAGGTATTTGTGTAGATTAAAAATGAGGTTACCCATGGAGAGGGTTTTTTTGTTGTTTTCCTCAACTTCTGGGAAATGGTCTCTAGGCCCGTGGTATGTTATGCCTGATAAAAATATCTTCATTTGCCTGAGTGCTTAGGTTACACCAGATAGTATAGTAATTTAGGGTGAGGATTTTGAGCCATGCCAGATAGTCTAACAAAGTGATTTAGGGTGGAAACTTAGGGCCACAAGGTATCAGCTTGATTTCTCGAGGGGCTGAAGTCTAAGTTTAGCTATATAATCAGTCAGCTGGGTCTGTGACTGAGCCCCAGTAAAAACTCTAGAAGCCAAAGCTTAGGTGAGCTTTCCTGAATGCTAATACTTCATGTGCCTTACCCCACATCATTGATGAGAGGAATTAACACTGTCCATGACTTCACCAGGAGAAGACAACTGGATGGTCCATTTTTGGAGACCTCCTAAACTCTATCAATTGTATCTCTTACCTTATCTGTATCCTTTTGCTGTAATAAACTGTAAGCATGAATATAATAGCTTTCAGTGATATCTATGAGTTTTTCTAGAAAGTTATTGAACTTAAAAGTGGCCTTGGGCATTTCTGAACTTGTACTTGATGTCAGAAATGAGAATGATTAGAGAAATGCCCAGACTCTTTAGATGGTGTTAGAAGAAAAGGGCAATACTATTGACAGTTCCCTAGCTTCACAATATTACATTTTATGTAAATAAATTATCGTAGTCTACACTGGTCATCATTTTACCAGGTCAGGTGAAGTATAGAAATTTTACCTCCCTTTTTCATCTTTGTCCTCTTTAACTTAGACTGTAAATATCTTGAATATTTCCTCTACTTATACATAGAACTACATTTGATAGTGTTTTAATTTTACTTCACTCGTGAAACATAATTTAGAAATTCAAGAGATAAAGTAAAACCTATTTTATTTACTCATATTTTTGTTTGTGGTGTTCTTTCATTCTTGCTGATGTTCCAATGTTATAAGATTTCTCTTTTTATTAAGTGGTTTTGTTTTGTTTTAATTTGGAGAACTTCTTATAGCTATTTTTTGTAGTTTAGGTTTGCTAGCAACAAATTTTCTTAATTTTCCTTCATCTAAGAATGTATTGGCTTCCCCTTTGATCCTTGAGGATATTTTCAGTGATTGTAAGATTCTGAGTTGAAAGTTCTTTTCTTTCAGCATTTAAAAATTACTGGGCCACTCCTGTCTGTACTCCATGTTTTCTACTTAGAAATTCATGGTCCTTAAAAAATTTTTTTTGGTGTTTGTTTTTTTCAGGAAGGTTTCAAGGTTTTTTTTCCCTTGTCTTTAGTTTTCAGAAGTTTAATTATGGAGTATCTTGTGTATATTTATTTGGGTTTATCCTGTGTGGCATTTGCTCAGCTTCTGGAATCTATAGTACTATGTCTCTTGCCAAATCTAGGAAGTCTTCAGCCATTATTTCTTAAAATACTTTTTCAATCCCAACCTCTTTTATTTATCCTCTCAGAACTCTGATGGTATGAATATTTTATTATAGTCTAATAAGTCCTTGAGACTATGTTCATTCGTTTTTTTCAACCTATTGTTTCTCTGCTGTTCAGATTGGATTGTTTGTGTTTTGTCTTCCAGATTATTCTTTACTCTCTCTCTTCATTCTGGTATTGAGCCCACCCACTGGTCCTTTTATTTCAGTGATGTATTTTTCAGTTCCAGTATTTTTCTTTGGCTCGTCTTAATATTGTCTTTTTTGGCTTGTTTGGTGAGATTATCTGCTTCTTTGTTGAGATTCTCTTGTTTTTGTTTTCTTGTTTTTTTTGTTTTTTTTCATTTGTTTCAGATGTGTATGTATTTCCTTATTAAAAAGCATTTTTATCATGGTTGCTTTAAAATATTTGTCAAATAATTTTAACATCTCTGTCATCTTGGTGTTCGCATCTACTGATTGCCTTTTTTTCATTCAGTTTTAGATTTTTCTATTTCTTGGTATGATGAGTGACTTTTTTAAACCTGGACATTTTGTATTATGTTATGAATCTTATTTATACCTTCTGTTTTTATTGGATCTTTGGACACTGATACATGGAGGGAAAAGGGAGAGGGTACTGTTTTATTACTGTCATGCTGGGGTAGAAGTCCAGGTTTCTCATTCAGTTTCTGTTGATACATGAGGAAGGCGGTTCCTCATTACTGTTGGGATGGAGGCTGGAGGAGTTAGGCTCCCCTTATGTTCTCTACTGACACTGTGCTGGAGGTCACTTTGTTAAGTGATAATGATATGTTAAGTTCTAACTCTACTATAGTTCTCCTCTGATACTACTTCAGTGAGGAGAAAGAGGATATAAATATAGACACCCCATGTGTCATCGACTCATAATACAAGGGGGTGATCTTTACTGGCCTGCTACTCTACTTGACCTTCTCTGATAGTCCCCCTGCAGGGGTGCTGGGGCACCTCTTCCCAGCCTCATGAAGGTGAAGTCCAAGCTCTCCATTCTTTATTTGCTCATGTGGACATGGATGGGGGCCACTGTTTTTTTCCAGTTTTACTGAAGTAAAATACTTTTTGTCTAGAAGTTTTCTGTCTTGCTAGGCTTCCATTTTTCTTGTCCTTTGGTTAGATGGGCAGGCTCTGATAGGACTTTTTTTGTGTGTGTCTGCGTTGGTATTTCTGGGTTGCCAACTTCTTTGGCTCCAAGTAGAGCATATAGAGAGCAAAAAGAAAACCTAGGAAAGTTACTGCTATGGCTTTTTTTAGTTTCCTGGCTGCTCTGTCTTCTTTTTCCATCTTTCAGAATATTCTTGTTTTTGTTTTATATACACTGCCCAGGATTTTTAGTTGTATTTTTGGAGTGGAATAGGAAATTATGTCTATTCCATTTGCTCATGAGCAGAAATCTTCAAGTGAATTATTTTTTAACACTCTTCCCAGGCTCACTTCTTTTGGTCTAATTACCATCATGTGGTAGAGAATTTGTTGAGTGTCCTTTAATATTTAATATAAAAATATTAAAAGGAAGTGTATGTGTGTATATATATGTATATGTATATATGTGTGTGTATATATATGTGTGTGTATGTATATATATATATAAAAGCTTTGCCATAGAATAAAGTGGGAGTGGATAGATGGTAGGGGCAGGGTTTGTTCAGGCTGCTTTGTGTTTGGTGTAAATTCCAAAAGATCAGTGAATTTTTTCTTGTGTTTATGCTAGAGTTTCAGCTTCTAGTAGAGTTCTTGGCATATGGAAGAAGTTCAATAAATGCTTTTGAAGGAGTGATTTATTTTGGAAATGTCTAAGGATAAAGAAATGCAATTCCTAGTTGTTTTTTGAACTTGACCCCCAGCTATCAATAGTGCCCTGTGGTACCTCAGATACCCTTGAAAAGTCATAAACTTAAGTTTAGTCACACTGAAATTGCCTTTACAGGGTGGGTTTTATAATTAAATTGATTATTTTAATCTCAAATAAAAAATTGCTCTCAAAACCCAAACCTATTTCTTTTTTTTTTTTGACAATATTTTAACAGTTGTCTCCAAAAGATGTGAAGATATGCACCATGTGGTCTGCTCTGATTGATACCCTAAGAGCAGTTTTTGGAGAAAGCTTTTTGGGTGCAGCTTTTATTCCTCATTGCTGACTTCACTAAGTAGTGGGAGGTAAGGAAGAGGAATTGAATATGATAAGACATGTTGGGTTTAAACCAATTTCTACCCACCAAACACCTTTGGAGACTTTTCATACTATAATATAGCAAGTACTTAAGAGATAGTTAATATTTTTCCATAGTGAATCTTGCTAATGAGGAAGGGAAATACTACTAAAAGAAATAATCTAAAAAAATGGTTCAAACACATGTGCTATTAGGAACATGCAATTAAAATAAAGTATTGAGTAAAGATACGATGTTTTATTTTTCACAGTTCCATCTATGAACATCCGTATGTTGGGACCCATAGAAAGAATAAATGGATTTTCTTCCTTTTTCATTAAATCTTTATGTCATTGGGGAATACAGACGTATTTCTTTGCTCATACCCATTCACCTGTGAGAGGGTGAAAATAATGGCTAAAATGTTTCCCATCTTTGTCAGAGTCACATACCCTATTGATTGCTTGTTTCTAACAATGATGAGCCTTAAACCCTGACGCCCTCTGTGCCCTATCTCCTCACCACTTTCCTCATAACTACCAGAGTCAGACCCATTCTATCTGCTTTTATGATTTTAATCATTAGTTTCTAACTTGAATACCACCCATTTAACTCTCAACAAGGTATGTGAGATTTTTTTAGAGGAAGAAAAATGAACGTTTTGCATTTTTAAGTTGCATTTAATAATTTAGAACCACACATATGTTTCTGTTCTTAGAAACTGCAACCAAATCCCATTTCAGTAGATTTGATTATTGAAAGCAAGGATAAAAGTTGCATTGTAATGTGTAAAAATGCTGATGAAGAGCAATGGAATGCTGTGTGGTACAGCTTTGATTTACAGATCAACAAAGGTGGCCAGTTTTGGGTCATTACCTGTGAATTATTGATACCTTTAGATCAATGAAATGGTTTTCTTTCAGCTTGTCTCAATTTACATTTCCTTCAAAGAATGCAAGTTCTATTCGTAAGAATATCTTTGTTTGACTTCCCTGAAACCTAATAGTTCAAAGTACTTGTTAAAAGAGGATTCTGTTGCATCTTGCTGTTTTAGGTAAAAAAAGGTCTGCTTGGAAGGACAGCCTTTACCTTCAAGGTAGAAGTATTGCCCTTTTGTGTCAGATTATTGTGGGCTCCTAGTTCTTTTAATAAGAATTTGCCTTAATCATGTAACTACCTTTCCCACTTTTCTTGACCATGTGATGAATGTAAAAGAGTGCAATTTTGGGGGGAAGAAAATATGCAGATTTTGATCTGATTTTTAGAGGAAATCAGTGACTTAAAAAAATAGTTAAAGTTTCCTTCCATAAATCATCTTCGGGCACATGGCTTTAACATTTTAAATTTATCCTATGCAAGTCTGTATGAATGTCCAAAGTGGACAGCTCATCTGTGCAGTAGGATATTTTATTCTAGATTAGAGAACAATTATCACTCTTACTATGTGCAATATTTTAATGATTATATTTTAACATTTTTTTTCTCTAAAAATTTTTTTGGCTGTCTGAAATCTTCAGTGGACTCAAATGCCAATCAACAGGGGCTTGATTGAATCAATAATGCCATATCTGCAAAGTGGAATACTATGTAACTATTAAAGCAATTGAATCTTCCTGGCTTAACATAGAGAAATGCCCAAGATGGATTGTTAAATAAAAAAAAAAAAAAGCTATGGGACATTTTAGAGTAGATACACAATTTTGTTGAGAAAATCAATATGTTTACGTATGTACATGTGTATGAATAGTTTGAAAGACTATACCCTATTTTATTAAAACAGTTACTTTTTAGAAATAAATGTAAGTGGGTTTTTAAAAATATATATACATTTAATTGCTGATTGATATTTTTGTCAGGAGACTGTATCACTTTTACATGCAAAGTTGAAACCAAAAAATGACATCTATAGTGAACCTTTGTAACCCATACAAGGAAGTCTAAAGTTAATATTCAAAGTCCTCATGATTTGGTCTCTGCTGGTATTTCCCATTACTGTTCATTTTATTAGGTGGATTTGCTGTTTGCTTCCATGGTTCACTAACTTTGTTCTGGCCAGAGTGATCTCTTTTCCTGAATGTGCTTCGGGTAAATGTATGGTGATGTCTCTGAGCACCTCCATTCACAGGGTGAATCCTGGCCTCCTTTAGATGCTGGCATGTGTTCTTCATCTTCCATCTTGTTTTTACATATGTAACACTTCTGCCTATGGATACTGAGAGCAGAATTGTCTGAACTTCAGGGAATGTGTATCACTGCCATTGTTTTTGCCAAATCCATGTGCAACTTGTAATATTACATAATTTATTCAGATTACCCCATATTTTCTTTACTGTTTTATAAGGTTAACTATGCAATTAAGTATGAAAAATGAAACCACTGATATATGATGAGTCAGTTTTGTATTCACTTTAATGGCGATTAGAACAAAAGTGTTGTTAAAATATCTCGCACACAGAGTGGTAATTGTTTTCTGATCTATGATTACTTATGTTTTGGCACAGGTAAGCTGTCCTCTCTGACCATTCATGTAGTCTTGTATGGAATAACTTTAAAATGGTTATCTTAGAAAAAATAAATACCCTTTACCTTTTGCTATTTTCTCAGGTCAATGCAACATTAAAAAAAAAATTCCATACAGATCTACTAACCACTTTTCAATACCTTACTTAATCTTCCTATGTCTTTGTTCTTCATCTAGTCATAAAAATAATTCCTACCTGATAGACTCGTTAGGAAATTATATGAGATAATGGTATTTTAAATGTGCTTTGAATAGTGGTTGGCACACATTAGTGATGTTTCATTTAATCCTCACTGGGGACTCATCTTGACTGCTTGGTAAAAATTATTCAAGATAGCACTTAAAACGGTGCCTGGCACACAGTAAGTACTTCAAATAATTTATGAAAATAATTATTCTTAATTTTTCTCTCCTTGTCTGAATCCTCCCTGCTACATTTCACAAAAGTATCTTAGCACATTTTATGCTCTTTTGTCTCAGATCAGGCTTGTATGTCAGGGCTAATTTGCAGAAATTTCCTGGAAGAAATCTTTCTCTCCTGGATTTTGGTTTTTAAAGGCTGAGCATCCCGAAAAGATGATATTAAGTGCCTATGTTTAGGACTGGAATTTTGGAGGATGCACATTGATTCTGACAGGTGACAGGATTTTGGAAGGAATGGGAAGCAGTTTGAAGGTGGACTTCTAGAGGCTCCCTGTCTCAGCATACATCTCCAGGTGTGTACATGGCATAAAATCAGATAGCTTTTAGCTTACAGATTTGTGTAATGAGGTTTTCAGCTGTGGCCACAGAAGACTGCAAGATGAAGCTCTTTCTCTAAAATGTCCTAATTATGGGTGAACTCTGACAGTGATACACCCAACCGTGGCAAAGATCAGAATTTCCTACCAGCCCAATGGGCTTTTGAGGCTGAGACTTGAATATGATTTGATTAAATGAAAATAAAATCATTGATAATTCTTACAGAGGGCTTAACCAGAGAAATTGGGCTTAACCAGAGAAATTGGGTCCTCTTACCGGCTATCTTTGTCCCTGTCAAACTGGGGTATGTCCCTCTTGATGATTCAGAAGGACAGTTGAATATTTAACAGTCTGAGCTCCAGGATCCATCACTTGTCCTATGGCTATTCGTTGGAGGAAATGCAAATAACTTTTTCCTAATCTTTATTCAAGGATGAGTCTTAAAAAGTTCTGGAAACATAAACAATATGAGCTCCATTGAGAATAGTGCAGAACAAATACACATTCAATAGTAAATTAGAAGTAATCTGAAAGAGTGAATGGTGCTCATTTTGAACTAAAAATTCCAAACCCAGTGATGGATGGTAGGACAGCAAAAGAAGCATCATCTAGTCACCATAGACTCCCTAATGATGCATAAACCTTAGCTTTGTTGCAGGGATGAAAGTAAAAATAACCTCCCTTAATGGGAACGGCAGACCAGAGGTGTTTAATCACCTAAAATCACTGATGGTAAAATCATCTCACCATGCTTATGGAGGTGAGGATCATTTACACACACGTAAAGTTACCCTTGACAAACAGGCTCTTCGTTGATTTCATTAAGTGCCAGACTTTGCTCAGCCAGCTTGTCTCAGGATGCACACATTTCATTTCCGTGAGTATTCTGGGAGGACAGTCCATGTCATTTGCCAGCATCCTGGCCAACACATACATAGAAAATGCTATGACCCCCATGGAACATGAGCTGAAAACAATCCATCCCATGTTTAATGAGTAACATTAGTATGGTCTTAAAAACACTAATAACAGGTTTAATTACTGTTCATTTTAGTGTGGATGGCAGCTATCCAAAACCTAACTTTGTACTAAATTCATTTTAGTGAAAGCAGAAAATAGTAAATAAAATAAATGATTATAATTGCAAGTTACTTCCAGAAGTTAGACTTAGATTAACATGACATTAACTCAGAAAAGAAACACTTCTTCTTTTTTTTTTTTTCCCAAGATTGCAGTTTTCTTTTAGGGAAGCCTTTTTCTCTATACTGACTTTCAATCTTGATAATTGTCTTCCAATTAATTTTCATTACTTTATTTTAAAAGTGATGTTATTGTACTTCTTGAGATTTTGATTCCAAAGGGTAAAAACTTGTTTAAAAAGAAAACTTTAAAAAGTTTTCTACAAATTTGTTTATATTGGCTCTTGCAGTATCCATTTCAATAGCTTTCTTGTGTGCCTTCCAGTACTTTTTACCTTTCCAGTCCCTGCAATACCTTCCTCAGCTCCCTTATAGCTATGGTTCTGGATGTGATTTTAGTTCTGCAAATCACACATACTTACTGGGTCCTGGATTTGGAATTTGAACTCCATTTTCTGGTGCCATTCATGGCAGAGGTGTCTAAGTTGCTAACGCTTCCAGCTACCATGAGGTTTCCTGATTGAGAGTATCTACTTCTTCAACAATGCAGAGGCAGTAGCTGTTGTGGCAGCCTGGTGTGGCCAGAGCCTCAGTCTAGTCTATTGCTTCCCCTCTATATAAGAGATTTTCCTTCTTCAGGTGTCTAGGAAAGGTTCTATTCTCCACAGCTGAACCTTGAATAAGACAGTATAGTGCCTACTTCACAGATTGCAATCATTTTGGTGATTAAATGGGATACCTGCATATAGACTGCTTAGCCAAATGTCTGGCACAGAGAAGGCAATAGATACTAGCTACTGATTTTCCCCTCATGATGCCTAGGGTAATTAGTTCAATGTGAACCTCCCTGATAGAAAAATTAAATCACCTCAGTACACTTTTTAGTTACTTGGTGTCTATGTATGACTCAACATAGAAAGACATAGAGACAGTGTGTCATGCTTGTAGGGCCAGAGAATAGTGAATGATATTTAGAGTAAAATGATCTAAGTTGAACTCTCAGAACTGCTTATTGTTTGGCTTTGAGCAAAGTTTTCTGGGATTTTTTTGTTCTATCTGCATTGGGAGATGAGCAGGGTTATCTCTAATGTTCCTCTAGTTTTCAAAATTCTGAGACTCATATTCCAGCTTCATTTACTTCTAATTTTCAGTAATGATTTGAAATGACAGAAATGTTCATTTCTTTAGATGACTCATTGTTTAAGGCATGTGATGGCAAACGATGAAGAGTTTTTTTATTTTTTAATACTTGCCTAATGCTTGCAGTCATAAAAGGTGAATTAAGCAATGCAAGGAAGAAAAATAATAGAGGTAGGCATAGTACATGGAATGCATTTTGGGGGAGTAAAGGAAAAAGTCCTCTTTGTCATAACAGTGGGATTTTTCATGGTAACAACTGGTCATTGTTCCAAAAATAAGAACCTTGAGACCTGTTTGTTGTTGTTGTGCTTTTGTTTTTTTTACAGTTAGAAACCTTGATTACAGTCCTACAATTTAGAAAATTTAGAAAAGGTACTCTGAGGAACTGAAAAATGTAAAAGATAGTAGACTCTTTTAAAGATGTCCTAAGTAGATACAATCTCTGGCAGAGAAAAGCAGTTTTTACAAAAAATGTAATTGGGAAAGATAGTATAAATGCACCTAACTAAAAGGAAGAATCAGTAGAGGAAAGGAAGTTATCTCCTGGTCTTACAGATGTTTAAGGTCTTGGTGGATGTCAGGAAAGATGCAAAATGTCATATCCTTTCTCTCTCTCTCTCTCTCTCTCTCTCTCTCTCTCTCTCTCTCTCTCTCTCTGTCTCTCTCTCAAAAATCCGTAAAAATCCACAAGAAAATAAAGGCTGCCTTTTAGCTATTTAAACTGAATTTTAAAAAATGACATGGGTTCAGATTTCAGTTGGCATTGTTGACTAGTTTCTTTTCATACAAATGACAGCACTGTAAATCTGGCCCTTTCGGTTGCAAGGACTAATTCAGTCAGATTATTCCAGGGGACAAATACTTATTGCTATAATGGATATGTAGACTTTGGAACTGGAAGCTTAGGCATAGAGATAGATATTCTGCTGCGTCTCCGAGTCTTTATTGCTCTGTGTCCATCTACTGTATTCCACATCTCAGCCTCTGGAACGTACCTGCTTACTCTGGGTTTCTATATCGGCATTGTACAGCTGTCCCAGTTGCATATTTTACTTCTTCTGGATTATCTCTATCCCCTCTCTGCAGCAGACAGTAGTCCCCTAACTTGTGTTTTTTAAATTTTAATTTTTTAAATTGAAATAGAGTTGATTTACGATGTTGTGTTAGTTTCTAACTTATATTTTAATCTCATGTATAAAGTAGGAGGTCTTGCTTCTGTGGGGGAAAGGAAAGCATTTTTCTCTTTTCTTCTCAGAGCAGCTCCTTCATCTGGGAGTATGTGACTAATATGCTTGAGGAAACTGGGACGTGGGCTGCCAAGAATTTACTACTCATTCATAATCTCATTCTCTTGTTCTTTCTGTTTCTCAGTAGTTTCAGTTTAGAGTGAAAGAAAGAAATCTTGATTTCCAGTTCCAAGTTGTGTTCTGGTTTTACCCAGAATGACAGCTATTGAAATTTCCCTTTTGATTTCTCTGATTCAGGATCCATAGGGCAGTGATTCTCAACTGGGAGTGATTTTAATAGGGGACATTTGATGATGTCTGAACATATTTTTGATCATCAGAACTGAAGAAGGAGACTCTACTGTCTTCTAGTCAGTAGAGTCCAGGGATGCTGCTAGACATCATACAATGCACCAGATAACAACCTACATTAAAATAGTAAAAATGATAATTTTCTAGCCCCAAATGTCAACAGTGACAAAATTGAAAAATCCTGCCATAGGGGAAGTTAAGGGTTTGTGATTAATTACTGCCTTTATATTGAAAAACTCTATTAACACCTTTTCTAACTATTTAATCTTTCAGTTATACCCTTCCAGATTCCTGGGGAAAGATATGATTGGTGAAGCCTATTTTTGAACAAGGCTCCACAAACAATAGACTTCTGCCCGTCTGTGGTTCAAGTTCCTTAGTCCAGTCTGAATAAGTATGACCCAGCAAGGTACCAGCTGTGATGTGTAAAACATGGACATATTAGCACTTGTTTCTAAAAAAGGCAGATACATTTTTTTTAGAAGGAAATGTGATTAGGCAGGAATCATGAAACATCTTTAGAATGAAAATCCAATATATCTTCTTCAGTATTTAGTAACTTTTTGTTGATGTCAGAAATGCCACTGATTCTTCTATCATATGTGTTTTAAGGACATATAATTCAATAATATTGTTTTAGACATTCAGTTATCATATTTTTGAGGACTCTCAAATTTTTATTACATCTGAGAAAAAGGAAAAACAAATTACGTATTAAGACTAATTTGTGAATTTCCTCTTCCTTAGATACCCTGGGAGTCCATGATTCTTACTTACAGGCACTCCTTGTATGCTTTTTTCCAGAAAAGTCTCAGACCAGGAATGCAGAGTCAAAGCAGGACAGACACTGTAAATGGTAATATTCACTAGAACAGGAGCAGAGAGCTGTTTTCCAGGGAACGAAAAGGAGTTTTGTGCACAGATCCTGTTGTGACTTTATTGGAAATGGTGTGTGTCATTTTCACGCCGCTTGCTGAATACTTGCCCCTGAGAATATAGTGATTAAAATAAATGATGAGTACTAAACTTTACCGTTTAGTACTATTTGTTGGGAAACTTTTACTGATTCTAGCTGTGGTTTCCCTTATGGTAAGGCAGAGAGGAGCTACTTTCCCGAGGAAACTGAGGTCAGGGCATCCTCTCACAGTATAAAGCTCATGAGGTACATGGAAGAGCTGAGGACATGGATTTGGAAAGGATCACCTTAGAGTTGTTGAAAGAAAAACTTTATAAAGATAGTTTACTGATCTAGTAGGCTTTTATTTGGTGATTTCATGAATTGAGTAACGTCCAGTCTAGCAGGAGGAAGGGAGCTCTGAAGAGCTATACAAGGCGAGATTGTTATAGACCAAAGTGAGCATGATCGAGAAAGGTGTCCTGGGCATTTGCTAATTGGTTACAGTGCAGTTCTTTTCCTTATGTGGGACAAGGGGAAGTCTTGGAGCTGGATTAAGGGTAGGTACCTTATGCAGAGCAACTGATCGGTTGACCTAGGTCTTCCTTCCCTGAAAGAGCCAAGTATAGAAACTTAGGTAAATACTGGTTTACTGATGTGGGGTTTAGCGTGAGTGGCTTCATCTTGGATCTAATCTGGTTACTTTAACAGTCTCTCTAAGTCTCTTACATAGTTTTTGACGATGTAAATTGGGCCACTCACTTCATCATTTTGCATCTTAATTTCAGTATCTTTGTACTGAAGATGATACCTGCTTTTTAGGGTTGTGGCGAGACTTTAAGAGCTTCTATCGCAGCTTCACCACTTACCAGTTCTGTGAATGCTGTTATGTTCTGGAATATTATCCTTCCTCAGTTTTCTCATTTGTAGATTTGGGAAGATTGTATTGCTTCGCAGGGTTTTTTTTGAGAAAAAATGAGTTTATAATGCTTGCAAGCACTTGTAATAGCATCTGTCTCAAATGTTGCATAATGCTGAGCTTTTAGCACAGTGTTTGACACCTGTCAATCATTCAATCAATGGTAACTATTTTTTATACAGTGTTGGATATTATTATTGCTAGTAACAAAGAAAAATAAAGACTTATGACAAGGGAGAACCTAATAAATGATCTGTGAAGGTCTGCTGTTGCCCAAACCAACATGATTTGTGATAATGGTTAGTCTGGGTGGGGAGCCATCAGTCAAGCTGTAAGGATGAGGCAAATGAGAAAACTTTTTCAGTAGACATGTGGATGATTCTAGGGAACTGGATGACGAATGGCTGGGGGCATAACTTGACAATAACTGAACATGCCCAAATATCATTTGCAAAGTAAACTTACCTTATTACTGTTAGAGGCATGAATTTCCACTCTGGATGTTTTACACATTTGTGGATCCCATTGCAGGGTTAAACCACATCAGCAGAGTCCTTCTGTCCCATTCATTTCTAGTGCAGCCTGTGTTGCTACCACAAGCAACAAAATATAATTCTTCCCATGTAACTCTAACCCAGAAAGTATGGGGAGAGGTATTTTGAGACAGATTGTTTAAATGGGGGAATGGAGATCTAGAGGTTAAATAGTGGGTTTAGTGACAGTGGTACTTCTTGTTGGCACAGGATTTCATGTTTCAAAATATATCCTTATAAATAATCTCCTTGGATCTACACAACTAAATCGAATATAAGCAACAATATGACTATTATCTCCATATAATAAATTAAAAAGCTGATGTTTCTTTATCAGCGGTATACTCAGCCTAAACTGGAGTCAGTGATTCCAGATCTCACTGTTCTCTTGGAAGGCTTCCCTTATTATCACTGTAAAGCCTACAGCATTTCCCCAGCAGGGACTTTATTCTGGCCCTTTAAAAAATAAACTCCTGCTAGTCTTTCTTGAATTAGATGCTGATAGACCTTGGAAAAGAAGAATTAGACTCATTTTCTATTATTCCTAAAGTGAACAGTACCTGCAGATCTTCTGGGTTACTCTTTATTCTAAATCAAATTTCCCTCAGTAGTCTGAACCTATCTATCATGAATTCTAGAACTTTTAACTCATCATCCTCCAGAAAAATGTAGTTATCTACTTCCCTGGAGAAAGGAAAAAAAGTATAATTAATTGATTTACTCAACTAATATTGACTGAGGGACAACAGTATATTAGAATCTTCTGTATTTTTGTACAGCCATGAACAGGAAAGAAAGATTAGGTAAATTGCATATTAGGGCAGGGAAGATAGGTGATATTCAAGAAATTAAATACTTGAAAATTTTATTCAGCAATAAGTTGCCATGCATAAAAAAAATTAAAAAGTGTTTTGGAGCATTATATTATATTGAGTAGAGCAATAAGTTCTCCCTGAGGAAATTGCCTTTTTATGACAAGAAAGGAGGCAGGCATTCAAAATATGGAACAAGAGAGAGCCAAATAAAGGAAAAAGTTAATACGAAAATGGAAACCAGGCTGAGGTGGTCAAAAGATAAAGCAAATTTCAATAAATATGGACTAAGTTGAATAAGGGGACAAATGGGAAGAACTGAAGTTAGAGACATAGCAGGGGACAGAGATCTGGGGGCCTTAGAATGTCCCATGAAAGGAATTTGGGTGTTAGTCTAAATCCGGATGATGTCTATTGATTTTAAGCATGGGAGGACTTTACCAGATACAGTTTTTAAAAGAGTATATTGACTGGTCTAAGGAAAATGTGGGGAGGCAAGAATGGAGACTGGGGATTAGTGAGGAGCTGTTTGGTAAACCAGAACAGAAATTATAATGTTCAAACTAGAGTTGGAATACTGAAAATTAAAAATAGATCAATTCAGGATCAGTTATTGAACTCCCAGGACTTGATGATGCATTGTCTTGTCTTAGAGTTGGGGTGAATAGTGACTGAGAGTGAAGAATTAGACACTTCCTATTTGGAGATTTGAGTAGCTGGGTGGACAGTGTTGTCCTCACCTGAAATGGGAAAGACTTGAGGTGAGAGACAGGGTCTTGCGGCTGGGGGAAAAACTGACAGTTCTGTTTTTTTAAAATTATATCTAGAATTTAAATACTGTTTTAGATGTATTATCCCTTGCATGCAGTTGCGTGCAGTACAGAGTGACTGTAGTATCTCTTGAATTTGAGTCTTTATTTCTGTTATCAGTCTCAGATTATACTTGTTTATTTAAAAGTTGTGTGTTAAAAAAATGTATTCAATGAAAAACTATGCATCCTTCTTAGATTATTATCCTTCTTGGTTATCAGATTCTAGCTCTATCTATTATCTTTGAGCTATTTTGTAACGCTTTGCTAGTTGTACGTATCTGTTAGATATATAAATTCTTCTCTGTTCATCATTGCTTTTAACTGATTACTTCTCTCCTGTGGAAAAACTAGTTTTCTTTGCATTTGTAGTTAATTTCAACATTCCTTTACTCCATATGAATTTTTGTTCTTTTGACTTTTCCTTTCAATCAGTTAGAACATCTGGTTGGTTCCTTCATCTCATATGAGTAAAGTAAAAAATTTTAACATGTAATCATTTTTTATATCCGTATGAGAGTCATGGGTCTTACCTTTCCCTGAAAATTATTTTTTAGCACACTTCTCACCAATGGCTCATATTGCTCTCATGGTCAAATGAACCCCCATGCCTTCTTCACAGAAACTGCTGTAAAGTTGTGCTCCCAATCCTGTATTTAATGATGTGACTAACACATTTCATTTCAGTTTCCCAGAAAAATTCTGGACTTATGTGAAATAGAATCAACTTTGCCAATACAATTGCAGATTCAAAAGTCCAGATGATTCATATTATACCTCAGCACCAAAAACATTACATCATCCAGGTGGCAGGAAGAATTTCTTAGCTTTTCTAGTCATCAATCTTTGTGTTTTCACAAGCCATTTAGTAAAATTTCAGACACTGACGCATGACGGAATTAGTTTGTCAATAATGAAAGATGTCAGTGAGCGTTTCCAAGCAATTTTATATGTTGTCTATATTCTCAGAAGTGTATACTTTAGTGACTAAGGTTCTGAGAGATTGTAACTCATTATTTTTAGAGGAAACTTACTTGAAGCCATATTCTAAAACTATCTTTTAAAAATGACTAGCTTCTGACTCATAAATTGGAGTGGTTCATTTTTTTGTCTTGTCAAGGAAGAAGAAAACATACTTCACTGACAGGGAAAAATAAACATTGCATCTTAGGCAAAAGTGCAGTTTAAATATTGAGAAAATTGTGATTTCATAACTCAAAGAAGGTAATGATCTAATTATCGTTTCAGATCTGTATCTGAGCAAGCACTTTCCTACTCAGATAACATTAATTGATTTCCGTGTGTCATTTAACTTATTAGCATTTAAAATGTTAAATCATAAAGATTAAGCCAAAGTTAACTTATAAATAATAAATTCATCTACCATTTATTTTATAATATGTTTTAAAAATATTTTGCCAAGCTTGGAAAACTAACAGATGTTTTAATATCTTATAAATCAGTTTTTGAATATGACTATTCTAGAGGAATTATGGATTAAAACAGAATTATTATCAAAAAATAGGAAACTTCACAAAGAATCAAAAATTTAATAATGATATACCTAATGTGCTTTGGCATCTATGAGAACCACATATGTAAGTAGATTTGTGAGATGCATTGATAGTCATGATTTTGTTCTGACATTACGATAATGAAAACTCGGGTGTTACACAAAACTTATTCTTTGAGTTGGGGTAGATGGTGCTTGAAAGAGAAGAAATTGATGCTTCTTGGTTTGGAGTTTTAAGTAGCTAGCTGGACATTATTGTCCTGACCTGTAACAGGAAGGGCTTTGGTGAGAGAGAAGGCCTTGAGGCTGGGATAAGAATGGGTAGTTCTGTTTTAATTAACTTAGTGCTAGAATTGACATTTTGTTGTAGATGTGTTCTTACTTGCATTCAGGGGAGGGTAACTGTAGTCTTCCTGGGACTTGAGCCTTTACTTTCGTTCTGTCATGCTCAGGTTGCAGTTGTTTGTTTAGCAGTCAGTGTAGGGAAAAAAGTGTATTTAATGGAAAACTATGCGTCTTCCTTTTAGGTAACTACCTATAAAATGCATACTTAAAAAATCTTAGTTGCATTACTTTTTTCCAGACTGGGCTGACATTTTTGGTATATTTTGAACAATTTGAAGACAAAATAGTTCATTTGTCATTTAGAGATTATACACTAGACTTGGGGAAATGTGGGAACGATCCTACTGAGACCTCTCATTTAAGTTTCCTCATTTGTGAAAGAAAAATCATTTAGTTTCTGGAAACTTAGGGCTGCCTCCCAATTCTGTAGGTTAAACTGGACTTTGTATTGACCTTATATTCCCTTCAAAGAAAACAATAAGCAATAAATGGGTATTTTCAAACTTATATGAGCTCTCTTGCTCAAGAGGGATCCCCTGTAATATTAACCATTGTGGACGGATCACTGGTAGATATCATAGAGATGTCTTTGCCTTACAGGGGAATCTCTGTATGTCTTTTGGGGAAAATTCCAAGGTCAAAAGGAACGTGATTGACCCTATTCCTAATATTTCTCAAGGACACATGGTGATAATGAATGGGAACTCTTACCACATTTGGTACCCTGGGAAGCACATTTTTCTTTTTAAGAAATATTTTAAAAGGAAGCAAACATCATTTCTAGTCAAAGAGATGTTTTTCAAAGGAATTCTTCAAAATGTACATATTCTTTTCCTTTGGGACAGTGTATAAGATCTTCCTTCTGGAAAGGTTTATACACATCAAATCATGTGCTTTTTCCTTAAAAGAAAAAAAGATTTATTTGCTTCCCATAAGAAAGAATTAAATCATTGCTTGGAGTGTCCAGAGAATCTTGATTCTATGGTATTTTATGGAAAATTTATTGTAATTGAATATTGGACTTGGAGATATATAATTTATGATACTATTTCAGTAATCTCTACCATATTTATTTTTAACCTCTCCCTCAAATAGGGATGACATAAATTGACTAAAGTAATACAATAAAGATTTTATATTTGATAGACTTGAGAAGGGGGAAGAATAACAAGTTTTTTCACCCTTTTCTCACTTGTTTCCAGTAATAGTCTCAAATTTCAGCCTATGAATGGCAAAGAGTAGAGGAGTGGAAAGTGTGCTTTGTTTCTCTGGAGGTCTGAGAGCCTATGGCTTCTTTGGGAGAAAGGTAGCCTATACATCCTACAATTTTGAGACTGGTAACATACAGGAAAACTGGCCCAAAATTTCTGCAAAATAACCCCCTTGGTGCTACTGTCAGTATAGAATAGATGCCTGGTTGTGATGTTAGATTTCTCTTATGTTCTTGGAAAGGCTAACGGTCAACTTGCATGATTCCCAGCAAATGGCCATAAGTTAATTACTGTTGCTCTAAATGAACAATTGTTAAGCAATTTTTTTCGCATCACATTTAAAGCATAAGTGGTTAGATCGATAATTAGATACAAAATATACTTAAAGACAATTTATAAATATCAAAAAATAATGTTTTTGATTATGTATCCTAAATGTAGAAAATAATGAATATGTTCAAAAGTAGTTTTAATCTTCATAGTGATGAAGTGGCCCAGGGTTACTTTTAGCAACAAGAAAATTAGACAACGATTTGTATCCAAAGAATATTGAAGAAACTATGAAACATCAGTTTTTCCTTTAAGATTGGTATACTTTTGATCAGCTTGTGTTAGCATATGAGACAGAGACCAAAAAAAAAAAAAATCAAAGAATAATTATCAAAATTATATGTATGTCATGTTTAAATTTCAACTGGATTGAGAAAAATTACTTTCCTCTAATAATTTCCCAAATGGCAAATCCAAAAGTTATTGGAAAAACCCAATGTGTCACAGGCACAATTCTTTTTCAGAGTACATTAAATCTAGAAATCTTTGCCTATTATACCAGACTTTTCAGATCTTATAACCTGATAATTTTCTGGTGGGGGGAGTAGAAAGACTCTTGTACCAAGATTCACTAGAATCTCCTAACCAGCTGAACTGATATGGAAAGCAAAATCATACATTTTAGGAGTTTTATTTTTTTTTAATCTTTAAAAAAGAGTTTCAGTGGAACTTAGCTATTATCTAAAGAAGAAAAAAATTAATATGATTTTTGACATTTTCAAACTTGAATTTAGAAAACTCTTTAGCAGTGTTCTGAAACAAATTATTTTTCTGTATTTCTTGAAAGATACATTTTTAACAATCAAGCTAAAAATTTTTGGCTGGATTTTGTTGCTATAATTCTACAAATATAGATATAAGTTGATCATGTATTTTGTTTTCTGAGGTTTGGGAAAATATACCTCTTCTACTTTATACTCCTTCAAAAGGAGCAATTAGTGTTTAAATACTCTTAACTGACCTGGCATATTACAGGTTACAAAGTATAAGTGGAAAATGAAGTTTATATATACATATATATGGCATATATGTATGTATGTATGTATATATACATATATATTTATATGTATAAATATATATAAAGCACACTCATTAATTGTACATATTTGTTTCCAAAGTATTAACAATGATAGTAGTAAGTAATAATAAAATAGGGGGTCAAACAAGAGTGTGATAACCATGAAGCAATCTCAAAATGATTTTTTGGTAAATAATATGGTTTGCAGTATGAGAAATGGTATATACTGAAATAGGAAATTCTGTAAGCATTCTTTGTTGATGATAGTATTCCTTATAGCTTAGTAGGTTTTTAAATTATTATTTTAAAATACTTTATATGAAGCAAAGTATCAGTTTAAGGTATTATCACTTGTTTTCCTTTGGGTTGTCATTTTTCTAGAGGCAGAAACTGTGACAAATTATCCAGTTCTACAAAACTGAAGGTAGTCTACCATTCTTTATTCAATCGAAAGTACAATTCATCTATAAAGTGTTCTCACTGAGTGTTTCATGTAGAGAGAGAAACTAATATGTCGTAAACATGCTGCACTTATTTTCCATTTCTTCTTGTTTCGGCAGCAATAAAAGGAGAGAGAGAGAGTTAAACATTTATTTACTTGTCATACTGGACAAAATTCTTCAAAAAGAAAAATTATATGCTACCTTAACCGTTTTAACAATTTTAGCAATCTGAAAGGAAAAAAAAAAGATTGATTTCTGTTTAACCACTGTATTTTTTTATTCTGTAGGTAGCTCTATTTTTTTTCGTGGACACAGTGTCCCTCCCTCAAAATTAGAGGGTTTATTTATTTATTAATTAATTAATTTATTTATTTTTAAAGGCTCAAAACATAAGTTTATTTTTTTTTTATCTTTTAAAATTTTAAAAAGGTTTTTTTGGCAGATTTTCTGAATTTTTTTTTAGAGGGTTATTTTAAAACCATTTTGCAGTGTTTCTTGAAAAACTAAAGTTCTCTAGGAGATGGTCTATTCTTTATTGAATATACAAGTACTGACTATGTCTAGAGTTACTGAGATGGTAAGTACATTCTGTTTAAGTGAGTTGATTATAGTGAGTTGAGTTTTTAAAATGTTTTCCCTTTTTTTCTTATTTTATTTATTTATTTATTTATTGAAGCAGCAGATGAGAAGGTTTATTTATTTATTTTTAGTGGAAGTACTGAGGATTGAACCCAGGAGGACCTTGTGCAGACTAAGCACACACTCTTCACTGAGCTATACCCTCCCCTATACTGTGAGCTGATGTTCTTTAGCCTGTAAAATGCAGTTACAAGGAAGATGTAAATGGATAATTCACTGAGTAAGCCAGAGTGTTACCAGACCAAACTTGGGTATGGTCACCCACACACAGAAAGACAGATCTACTGACTCTGAGCTGCGGTGAAGGAAACTGCAGCCGTTACTGCAAGGCCAAGTAAGAGCATGGGTGGCTAATGCTCAAAAGACCCAAACTTCCTGATAGATTTCAAGGAAGGATTTTTAAAGGCAACATGAAGGAGAGTCTCAGGGTGCCTGATCAGCCTGTGCGTAATCCTCTAGTTGGTTGATAGTGAGGTAAGAGAGTTGATGACAGGGGATTAACATCATTAATCCTGAGGCTCCAGCCGGTCTGAGAGCTGTGTGCTCATAGTCATCATGCAGTTAGCTTCTTCCTTTTGGTGGGAGTTTTAGTATCTGCAAAGCAACTCAGGTACGGGCATCAGACACTGTTATCTATTTCCTTCAGGGAGGAACTAAACATTCTGTGATTCTGCTGTATGGATGATCTGTTACTTAAATTGTTATCAGTTCTCATGGCCCAACTGCTGTTTTTTCTACATGTTCACATTCTTTCAAACATTAGTTCTGGAGCCAGACTCTTCTGTCTCAAGGGAGCCCTGGGGAACTAAAGCTTCTCTAAAACAAGAGGCTGGTGGAGGACATGGGTGGGGGGTTCTGTCCTGGGAACACCACATAGGGTCCTGCTCAGGTTGTAAGAAGAAAGAGAATTATCTTTTTAGGCATTTATAAAGTATAACATTGTGTTTACTTTCTATAAACTTAATAGTCATATATCATTTGGGGAACAGTACACTAATTCCAGAGGCAAAACAAAGAAAGGGCACATTGCCTCCCTTTTAAAATACTCACTTCTCTGGTTAACTAAATCAAAAGAAAAACAAAATTTGGACGTGTGGGGTACAGTATCTTTCATAGCCAGCAGTAGTGATAAAGTTTTCCAAAGAAGGAGTCATCTAGCTCAGTGAAGCTCCATGGGCTTGTAGGGAAGTGTCCCTTTTCATGTTTAGGTATTTTCAACATTCTGTGGAATGTGGGTTCCTGGTGTTAACAAATGTCAGGCCTTATTAATCATATCATTTTGTACAGATTGCCATCTGCCAACACAACACATCTATAACTGGGTCAACATTGTTCTGATTAAGTTATCTGGACTATTTTTTTCTTTCCTTTTTAAAACGTGGAATGTGAAGACTCATACTGATAACAGAAATTATCCATGTGTACCAATTTTCTTGGCAATGAATAACAAATCCTTTAAGTGTTAATCCTCTATGTCAGGAGGAGGCAAACTGTGATCTGTGAGACAAATGAAGCCTGAAGTTTACTTTTCTGTCACCTATAAGCTAATAATTGATTTTGTAGTTTTTACAGGGTTGTTACCAAAAAAACCCAGTATGTTATGGAGACCTTATGGCCTGCAAAGCCTAAAACATTGGCTGCTTACTGCCTGGCCACCTAAGCAAAAAACTTGACAGACCTCTGTTCTATATGAAGGTGTTTATGTAGAGAAACATACAAAGTGTTAATCTTTTGTAAATCTCTAATTTCAGCTCTTGTATTTTTGCATTAGGCTTGTAGCCTATTACCCCTCTCTTGTTTCATATGCCATGGCACTAGAGAGAAGTGTGTCATTGCTTACGTATGTAATCAAAATGAATTTAAATATAATTAACATCTGCCCTTTGTCTTTCACCCCTCTAGTGACTTAGTTAACTTAGTAATCTTTATGATTTATTTTATTGATTTTAGCCAGCAAATATTAGTAAACTATATAGGTGTAGAGTGAATAAGATACAACCCCTACCTCATATACCTGTAGTTTGTGAAGAAGACAGGTAATTAAATAGGCATTAAAGTACAGTATCATAGTACTGCATACTACTCTATAGCATAGAATGGGTCTTAGTAGAGAAACAAAATCAAATGGTGAATTAATTATGAAAGGCATTTGGAAAACTTGAACTCTACATTGTGAAGGCTTGAAATTGTCTAAATGTAGGAGAAATATAGGGAGTGGAAGTAGTATATGTAAGCTTCCAGCCATAATAGAGAAATGGTTCATTCGAGAGTAGAAATGATGTAGTGCATGGTTGGAAATCTGACCATTTATAACCAAATTTCTAGCTTCATAGAGACTTAAACAGGGACATTGTGATTATTGTCCCAATATTTTCAAGAAAAAGTAAGTAATTTCTAGTAGTTGTAGCCTGTTCTTGACTTAAAAAAAAAAGAAAAGAGAGACAGAAAAGATGGTGGCAAAACATATTTTCATGACAGCAAATCATTAGACCTTTTGAGAAGCCCCTTTAACTAGAAAGCATTTGTTCCATTAGAAAATAAAGCTCACTGGCAGTGTCATTTTGAACTTATAAGCAATGTCAGTTTTCTTCTCTCAGGGAGTAAATGGTCAGCCATGCAGATCTTATCTGCAATAACGAGGCACTTCAGACTAGGGAACCAACCTGGAGACCTAAGAGTGGTATTTTATATTTTTTTCAATACATACAACTTTATTAGCTTGAAAATTAAAGCTAAATATTTGGTTTTAGTTTGCTTACTCTATCTCTGTTCTCCAATTCAGTAGCCACTAGCGACGTAAGATAATTAAAATTAAAATTGAATTAAATTAATTTGAATACTCAGTTCCTTAATCACATCAGCCACACTTCAGATGTTCAGTAGCTACATGTGGCTAGCGACTACTGTTTTGGACAAAGGAGCTTTGGACATTACCGTCGTCATAGGAAGTTGTATTGGAAAGGACTGGCAGTTGCATTAATCATAATAAAGTCATTTCTGTTCAGTTCTCTAAATAGATGTTGTTTGTCATATACCTATTCAGACAACTTTTTCTTTTGTAATTGCACTTTAATTTTGAACTTGAGTTCTTCTTGTCTTAGCTAGATTTGAATTCTTTCAGAGTTTTCCTATTCACATGGGATCCATACATACAAAGCAGTCGCAACCCTATTTACTTCTCAGTACTTTGATTGTAAATGTTTTCATTGAAGTTAACATAAATACAGAAAAGTGCCTATAGCTCAGTAAATCATCTCAAAGTGAACATACATGGACCCTAACTAAAGTCAAGAAACAGAATATCATTCATTATAATTTTACTTATTGAGTAATTAATGTTTTTGAAAAAGTAAATTTTTAGATTCTATTTTGATGTGATTAAATTTCATAGAGTAAATCTTGGTTTATTCAATAACTATTTAGACAGTTTTAAAAAAATTGAAATGTGGTTAGTTACAATGTATCGATTTCTGATGTACAATATAATATCCCAGTCATGCATATACATACATACACACATACACACACACTCAAACACATATATTTGTTTTCATATCTTTTCCATTAAAGATTATTACAAGATACTGAATATAGTTCCCTGTACTATACAGAAGAAATCTGTTTTTATCTATTTTTATGTATAATGATTATCATTTGCAGATCTCAAACTCCCAAATTTATCCCTTCTAACCTCCTTTCCCCCCAGTAAGCACAAGACTGCTTACTATGTCTGCAAGTCTTTTTCTGTTTTGTAGGTGAATTCATTAGTGTCCTCTTTTTTTTTCTTTTTCTTTTTTCTTTTTTGTCTTTTTTGATTCCACATGTGAGTGATATCATATGGTATTTTTCTTTCTCTTTCTGGCTTACTTCACTTAGAATGACAGTCTCCAGGTTCATCCATGTTTCTGCAAATGGCATTATTTTATTATTTTTATGGCTGAGTAGTATTTCATGGTATAAATACACAACAACTTCTTTATCCAGTCATCTGTTCATGGACATTTAGGTTGTTTCCATGTCTTGCCTGTTGTATATATACAGTGCTGCTATGAACATTGGGATGCATGTATCTTTTCAGATTAGGATTTCCTCTGGATATATGCCCAGGGGTGGGATTGCTGGATCATATGGTAAGTCTAGTTTTAGTTTTTTGAGGAATCTCCATACTGTTTTCTATAATGGTTACACCAAACTACATTGGCCACCAGCAGTGTAGGGGGGTTCCCTTTTCTCCACTCTGTCTCCAGTATTTATCGTTTGTGGACTTTTTAATCATTGCCATTCTGACTGGTATGAGGTGATGCCTCATTGTAGTCTTGATTTGCATTTCTCTGATAATTAGCGATATTGAACATTTTTTCATGTGCCTATTGGCCATTTGTATGTCTTCATTGAAGAATTGTTTATTTATGTTTTCTGCCCATTTTTGGATTGGGTGTTTGGTTTTCTATTATTAAGTTGTATGTGCTGTTTATATATTCTGTAAATTAATCCATTATCAGTCACATCATTTGCAAATATTTTCTCCCATTTTGTAAATTGTCATTTTGTTTTGCTTATGGTTTCCTTTGCTGTGCAAAGGCTTATAAGTTTAATTAGGCCCCATTTGTTTGTTTTTGCTTTTATTTCTATTGCTTGGGTAGACTGCTCTAGGAGAACATTGCTAAGATTTATGTCAGAGAACTTTTTGCCTATGTTTTCTTCTAGGAGATTTATAGTATCATCATATATTTAAGTATTTAAGTCATTTTGAGTTTATTTTTGTGTATAGTGTGGAGTGTTCTAAATTCATTGATTTACATGCTGCTTTCCCAGCATGACTTGCTGAAGAAACTGTCTTTTCTCCATTGTATATTCTTGCCTCCTTTGTCAAAGATTAATTGACTGTAGGTCGGTGGGTTTATTTCTGGGCTCTCTGTTCTGTTACATTGATCCATATGTCTGTTTTTGTGCCAGTACCATGCTGTTTTGATTACTGTAGCTCTATATGATTGTCTGAAGTCTGGGAGAGTTGAAATACACCTTTGATTCTGAATTTAAAATGCCTCTGTCTACTGAATTAGATATATAAATATTCTGTAGTAAGTCCTCAATTAACTAGGTTTTAAAGATATACCAGTAAGTAGATGGCCTAGTTTAAATTCATTTAGCTTTTTAATGTATCATTTATGTGTTTACTTTGTATCTTAGGAATAACAAGTTACTACATACCTTGTGAGGATGATGTGATCAATGATATCTTGTTTAAAATAAAGGAAAGCAGTATACTTTTATTTTCTAGGAAACCGTATCTGAAATAAAATTTCACTGAATTAGTTTGAGGAGTAGGCCATTCTTCATTATTAGGTGTTTAAGAGCAATGCTAGTTTAATAATTTCAAGTGAAAGGTAATTATAACCAATTTCTACAGGTATTCATCATAGTTTAACTTATTTGTAGGTGAAGGACCTTAATTGAATATTCACAGATTCTTAGGATGAGCTTTAAGTTATTTGAACTCTTTAAAATGGTACACAAATCCTTGTGGTTGTTTATGTGTTGGGGTGGTCCATATCTTTGATCATGTAGATTAATCTAATTGATTTTTGAATTTGTCCTTTCTTCTCGATCCCTGCTACTACTACCAATTCAAGACCTCAGCATGTCTTACACAAGTTGGTGTGTTGTATCATGGCTTGTCCCTCTAAAACCATCTTTCACATAATCTTTAGAGAGCTCTAGCAGCTATGGAAAATACAACGTAAAGATGAATAAAAGCATTTAATTTGATTATCCTGTCAATTCCTTCTAGTGGTTCACTTCTGAACTCTAGCAGATGAACAAGTTTTGCTGTCGTTTGCTCCAGCTGAAAAAATTCATCCCTTGCCTCTCTTCAGTTTGAACTTGATGTGTTCTCACTCTTTGGAATGTTCTTTCTTATCCTTGTCCACTTAGGTTACTCTATTAATTCTATATAATTTGACTGAGGCATTCCTTTCCTTTCTTCAGGAATCTTTCACAGGCTGTTAGTTTTCTTTATGCCTCTCTCACTTAACACCTGAACATACTATCATAATAACCACAGCATATGTGTGTGTATGTTTATGTGTTTGTATATGTGATATTTCACTTGACAGTGATCTTGAAAGTAGGGCCTGTGTTATTAATTTTTGTATCCCTGGATCAAGCAGAGGATTTGGGACATCACAGGTGCTCAAAAAATGTGTGACAAGTGAGTGAATGAATGACTGAAGAAAAGATGGATATTCAGGTCTGCTCATTAATTTAAAATAATTCACTTCAATTAGAACTTGTTTTCCTATATACATACATTAAAGACCTGCTATTTTAATTATAATAACATGACTTCTGAAATTATAACTCCTTTATTCACTTGCTTTTTTATGGTAAGAACATGAAAATCTCACAGTCATACAAGGCTGGGCCCCTTTACAACAGCGTTTGTAGAGATTAGAAGGATTGTCATTTCACAGTTGAGGAAAGGGGGGCCATTAAATTCAGTGGGCAGGTGTGAAGCAGCATGATGTTGTGGCATCCTAATATACCAGTACCGTATACCTGGGGAAAAGCTGCTGGGTCTCTTTGAGCCTCACTTTTCATCTCTTTAAAGTGAAATAATGATGACCAATTCACAGAGAACCACTCTTACTATTTTGATTTATTTCCTACCAAATTTCCTCCAGTGTAGCTTTTTGTTTGAATTAATAGGGAAGAAAAAGAAAGGAAAATAAGAGGAGAAAAAGGACAGAATGAGAATTAAAACTACAAAAATTTGCAATATAATATTTATTATAATATAGAATATATTTATTATTATCTCTTTTACTATTTTCACTTCTAGGGGTGGTATTTAGTGATTGCTTTGTATTCCTTAACATGAAGGTACCATGTATATTTAAAAGCACCCTCATTTTTGGACAGTAAAGAAGTTTCTATTTTTACCCAACTACACGTAATATGGCCTTAAGGGTGGAATTTTTCCTATATGTTTGGAATCATTTCCTTAACTATTTGCTCCAAGAAATGGAAGATTTCTCATAGATGTCTCCAAAATGCTACACCTGTTTGACACATTGTAAACTGACTATACATACATACACATATATGTATGTATGTGTATATATACACACACACATATATATACATATACACACATATATACATACATATATATATATACACACACACACATACATACATATATATACGTATATAAAGAATAGCCATCTTTAAAGACAATGGAAACTATCTCATCCCCCTTCATACAGTAGTTCCCTAGTTGGACCTTCTTGTACTCATGGGATGTTTTGGAGAATTTGCTTATCTATTGATTCCTTTAAGGGGATCCAGTCAGCTGTGATGGCATTCCTGACATCTGAGAGGGAAACACGTGCATTTGAAACTATGAAGCTAGTAGATGAGAAAGTTGCTCTTCGAGAATGACGCATTTCCTTTGAGAACTCGAGCAGTGACTATCATATACAGTAGACAAGTTTATGTCTCTGTATAGATTGATATGTAATTATCTTTCCCATGTACTCAAAGCTTTATTTCTTTTGACTGCCTTATACAGATGTTGCTATCTTCAGGATGCAGAGAGGATGCTGTGTAGTGTGTTGTCCTTGACACTGCAATACAAAGAAGTCATTTGCTTACCATGTTATACATACTGGTCCGCATTTCCCCAGACTGTACATTACTCCCTTCCAGGGAATTTCTACCTTGAAAGAATCATTGACTCTTCCATGGTACCAGCAAACCAGTTAGCAGATTCATGTTTTGTGAACTAAAATTCTGAATTCAGAAAGGAAAATGAGAGTTTCGAATTCCTTCTCCCTATCTTGGCAGAGGATCTTCTCAATTAGGAATGGCTAAGGTTGTGATTTTTAAGGAGGAATTCCTAGATGCACATCCTTTCTCCATAAGGTTTAAAATTCCTTTTTGCTTCAGTTTTCTCATAGGTAAATGTTATCTACCACATAGGTTTGTGTGTGTGTGTGTGTGTGTGTGTGTGTGTGTGTATTAAATGATAAATAGAACTTAAATACTAATAAGAACTCAATAAAAGCTAACTATCATATCATTAGTCTTATTATTATTGTCATTTTTAATTTGATGAGCTTCAGAAAAATTGTACACCTGTCTTCCATGCCATTGAGACCTGAGTGTCCCTCTAAAAGCTGGTACTCTCGGAAATAATAACTAACCCTTGGAAACCCAGTTAGTGGACAAGAATTATGGCTGTTTTCTTTCTTTTTTTTTTTTTTTAAGTTAAAAAAGGGCATTATAAATAACCCATTACACAGATTTTTTTCCTTTTGTCATTACATTTAAACTCTCACAAACATGACTTTTTAGGCCTCTAGTCTCTTGAGGTAGTAAATTGTCTAAGCAAGAAAATAGGTGCATTGATAAGGTCCTGATTAGCTTATTGGTGTCTGGCTTTGTGGATGCAAAGAGTGAGCTAAGATTTAGGAAAGCTGTGTTTAAGACCAGTTCTGCCTCTTAGCAGGGTGAATGGGGACTACTCAGTGCCTCTACTTTTCAGATTTTTATCCAAATTATGGGGTTTGGTAATCTCTGAGACACCTATAAGAGCTGATATCCTGTGATTAATTCAGAAAGGAATCATGCTTTAAAGAATGGATTCTGCTCCCAGTTCCTCAGGTAAATAAATTGTCAGGAAAATTATTCTAGTTTTACTTGCCATTGGAGAGACAAGCCATTGAAGCATTCACGAGGGCTAAATGTTGTCTTGATAACATCAGAAACCCACTGCCGGGCTAGATTAAGTTCCTGATATAACAAGCTAATAATAACATTGTTATCAGAAGTGGGTTAGCTACACAGAATTGGAGATTCAGCCTTCATCAGCAAAGCTTTGTTTGTAAACAGAGTTCCTAAAGGAATCACCTACTCAGCAATGCCATTGTCCCTGCAAAGTCATACTCTATAGCTTTGAGGAACTCCTCGGTATAGCAAAACCGTTCCACATTCAGTGTGTCTGCCATCTTCTGAGAAGGGCTTACACCGTAACCTGTCATGCTCATTTCTGTGACTTTATAGTATTTAGCACTTTCTGGGTCTTGCAACAAACACAGTGTCACCATACTCATTTCTTCATCCAGAATCAAAGGGCCAAGTTGTTGCCCAGATGTCCCTGGTGGAAAGAGGCTCTGTTTTCAGGTTTTCAGGGTCCTAGTATGCCTGTGTTTGTCTTGGGAACTAAGACATGCTGGTTTCATCTCAGAGATCACTCTTATTTATCCCTGTACCTCTTGGTTCACCACTGCTTATGAGTGAAGGCTAACAGCTGCTTTTTCTCTGACGTCTTGTTTCAAGGGGAACAGTATTTCGATGTTCCATTGACACATTGATTAAAGTAGAGCAGTATCTGATTCAGCAATTAGGATTTAGTCAGCACTTTGGTTGAAAACCATGTCTAGTAAAAAAAAACACCCTTAGAAATTCATTAAGTTGAACATCAAGTGCAGTGTAAATAGATCTTTGTATAATTCTATGAAAATATGTATATGAAAAATGCATATCTTTAAACTAGAATCACACTTTGCATACACTGCAAGAGAATTATTCTGAGAGAGTTTCCTAGGAACTGACACCCACTTAAGGTACAGTTAATTTGAGTCTCCCTATTGACTACCCTCCTGGTTATATTCCATGCATGGAGGAGCAGGCAGACTCACTCAGGCTACTTAAATTTTTGTTTCTCTTCTTCTCTCTTTATCTCTCCAATTATGTACACTTAGAATGTTGTAAGCTAAAAGCCCAAATGATGTGGCTCCTTTATAACTGAGGTTAGCTCTGTGTTTATAGAGGGAAGAAATGATTTAAAAGATGTTTCAGCAATAGGCTGCTGCAGAGAATAAGTTAAAAGTATTTCTTGACACATCAAAGAACGTTTTTTGAGCACCTATGTTACAGACTAAGTGTTTTGTGTTTCTCCCTCCAAATGCATATATTGAAATCCTAATCCCCAGTGTGACGATATTTGGAGACCCTTTGGGAAGTAATTAGATATAGATGAGGTCATGAGGGTGAATGCCCTCATGATGAGATTAGTACTCTTATAAGAAGAAACAGGAGAGTCAACTCCCTCCCCACAAGCATATATTGAAGAAAGGCTATATAAGCAGAAGCTGGAAAGTGGCCATCTGCAGACCAGGAACCAGATCCCGCCAGACACTGAATCTGCTGACACGTTGAGCTTGGACTTCCCAGCCTTCACAACTGTGAGGAATAAATGTTGTTTAAACCGCCTGGCCTATGGCATTTTGTTATGGAAGCCCGAGCGTTATAACTAAAATAACTTACGATCTTGTTGATCTAGAACTTTTAAACCAGAAAATGAATGCTTTTGCCTGCGTGTGAATGTAAACATGATTCGTAGTAGAGATGGCATTACAAATCAGTGAATAAAAAATGAATTGGTAAATAAATAATCAGGAGGCACTGTTATCCATATAGAAAAAAAAATTAATCCATATCTTTCAAATACAAAAAAAAATTCAATTGCATGTAAGTTAAATACTTAATTATGTACATAAAATATTAAAATTAAAAAATAAAATTCAGGATAATTTTTATAAACTTAAAATAGGGATGAGTTTCTTTAATCAAATATAAAATTCAAACTTTGAATAACAGAGTTGATATATTGGTCCACATTAAAAATAAAAATATCCTGTTAAACAAAAATCACTGTAAATAGTCAAGTCACAAACTAGGAGTAGATATTTGCAACAAATATAAACAACATAGGATCATATTTCAAATTTATAAAGAATTTCTGTAAATTAGCAGGACATTAACTAATAGAATAAGCAAGGATTCAAGCAGGCAGTTTCCAGAAAAGACCAGACTGAACTGACAGATAAGTAAATGATAAGAGTTCAACTTCACTAGAAGTTGGGGAAACATATGAGAAATAATGAGATAACATTTCACATTTAGGAGATTGGAAAAACCCTTTAAATTCTTATAATACCAGGTATTGGTTAGGATGTCCAGAAAGGGAAATTTTTAGACCCTATTGTCATTTACATTGCTTGATAAACCCAGTTTGCAAAACAACAATGTAGTATCTAGTAAGTAAAATTGTATACATTTTCAACTTGGCAGTTTTGCTACTAGCTATGATCCAAGAAAAACTCTCTAGTATATAAGCAGGGAAACATATAACGACTTAATTATGGAATCGTTTATATTAAAAACTTAAGTATAGTACGTATGCTTATTAGAAGGTCTTTTTTTAACTTGTTCTTTCATTAATTAATTTGTTTATTCATTTTGCATGATCTGTACATATAATCACTTTAAAAACCTCTGGAATCTCATGTCCATTAACTGGAACCAATAATGCTAGGCCTATTTAAATTACAAGAGAAAAAAAATCACTCTATGCCAACTCAGTATTTTATGAAATCAATAAGCAGGTCAAAGGGAATAAAGAATCTTGGGGCAGGGGCACCCCTGAGCTGGCGGCTGGATGCCACGAATTGATGGGGAGAGAAAGGAAAAAGGTACTTTCGGATAGGTGGGGTTTGATTTTCTTTACTCATACAATAGAGCTCAATGACACAGCTGAAGAGAATTAATCAGAACTATACGTCTCAACATACTAAATCTCAAATGCAGTATCAGGAGAAAGAACAGCATGTGCCATGGCAAAAAGACAAAAAGAATAACATTTATTGGGTGTTATTCTATGTTGGACATACTGTAAATGCAGTTTATATAAAGTTAAAGTAACATGGAAAATAATGGATTATATTGTTTAGGGAGAAATATTTTTGTAAAAGAATAACAGGGGGTTAGGTATATAGCTCAGTGGTATAGCACGTGCTTGGCATGCACAACGTCCTAGGCTCAGTCCCTGTCACGTCCATTCAAAAAAATTAGTTAAAAAAATAAATAAGCCTAATTACCTCCTCCCCCCAAAACAAACAAAGATTACCATTAAAAAAAGAATAATACAGACAGTAATGATAATCACAAAATTTAGTAGCGTGAATGCCTAGGTAAGGATGGTGGGCAAGGAGGAATGAGATTGAGCAGCAGTTCACAGAAAGCTTTAGCAATATCTGTAAAGATCTAGTCTGTTAAAAAAAATCCAAGCAATTTTGGTAACTTGAAGCTGTGGTGTGGTGAATACATGAATATACATTACTTTTTTCTCTAGATAATTTCTGGTGTATTTGGAATGTTCCACATGTTTAGAAATTTTAAATTGCCATTGCAGTTATTTTTGCAATGCGTTAACCTAGCAGCTCTGTGACATGTATGGCAACACAGGGTAAATTGCCCTATACCTAATATCTTCAATGATAACAATGCATAATTTAGAAGTTTCACCCAGAATTCACCTCTATAAACTCTGCAGTATCCACAGGCCCAAATTGCTGCACTTGGAAAATCTATTTAGTGGAAATTAAAGGGATTGCTTTATTTGGCTTTTCAAGCTTACTACATCAAAAAAAAAATCTTAATTAACAGCAAGGTTTGAAGACATCTAGTTAAATTTATCAACCAGTCCTTGGGTTGCTCTGAGCTCTGACATGCTGTCTTTCTGTTAGCTCACATGGCAAAAGAGGGAAGAACAGCGGAAGGATAAAGGTGAGAACCATGTGTAGATCACCTAGCTTTAAAAGGCACTCAAAATAAGTTGCATGCTTTCTCTGGTGTTTTCTTTCCCCATTTGTTCATTTGCAGTTTTTCTCATCTCATATCATTATGGACAGTGGTAAGCTTAGTTCTTCTCTCTGCACATACTCATGGAAGGGACAGAATCTTTACTCTTTCCCATAGGAGAGAAGGCATCTGATCCCTCTGTGCCTTCTACTCCTTGTATGCTTTTTACTATTAGAAGAGGAATGAATAAGAATACTGGTGAAAATCAGTCAGTAGTCCCTCTAAAGTTAAAGTCGGTGTCCTCAGTCTCTTCTTGCCTCCACTCTTCATGGTATCAAAGCATCTAAAGGTAGACTTGTTGCAGTCTCATGTCCTTTCCTGTGAGCAGAGACAGGTCAGAGTATTTCGGGAGACTTCAGATCTATTCTTTCAGAAAGAAATCACAGGATCCTGGGCTTGAGGGTAAAGAAGAAGTAGCAAGCCCAGTTTTGCCCATACTCCAAGGTGCATTCTTAAATTTGGCTCTACAAGTAATGACGTTCCTATTTCGAAAATGAGGTACCTTCTCCCTGTTACTTATTATTTCACTTGGGTTGGGATTTCAAAGTAATCTAAGCATAACTCGTACCCTCCAGATTCTGAACCAGTCTGGAGTTGTGGTCAGGTAAGCAATGGGAGAGAAGGAAAGAGAACAGGTTGGAGAGAGAGAGCTGTCAGTCAACTGAGGTAAAACTCACTTCATGCAACATAACATTAACCACATTAACCCATTTCCACTTGAGGCTCAGTGATGCCATGTCCTCAGTGGGGCTTATACATTTCCAATCTGAAAGTAAGCTACAGAAGTAGTGTAGAATGAACTTTACAGCCAGGCCAGAGGTCAAATTCTGATTATGTAAATTATTAACTGTGGTAAAATACATTTGGTTGGTTATTTTTTTACTTATTTGTCATGGTAGATAGCGATGGATATTCTGCAAGTATTGCTTCCTGTTATAGAGTCAAAGCCAAATAGTAGGAAGTGAACTGGATTAGGAATCAGAAGACTTGAGTGCTAATTCCGATCCATGAACAACTTGAATTTTGTCACTGTAAAAATCATTGGTTTTTGTAAAGCTCTCTTTCCTGCCTGCTTTTGGGAGGCATTCACAGTACCATGGTGAAGCTTATGGAAGACTGTGGAGGTGGAGAACCAAGCCGTGGTACATCCTGGCTGTGTAGCAAATGCCAGTTCCTCTTCCTTCTCGCCCCGGCCCTTTGTACTCCTTAGTCCTCTCCATTCTTACCACAGCTAGCATTGGACTCTGGACTTTTTGAGGTGGGACAGAGCAAGGAGATGTGATGCTTAGACAAGTTTTTTTTTCAGTGTCTTTATATGAGTTTCCAATAGGCGAGAAAATAGAACTATACTTCCAGAGGAAAAAGGATCTCATGACATCTACTTACAGTCATTTGCCTGACCATGTTTTCACATCCACAAGTTTTAAGACTAGAAAATATAAGGTTTGTCTAGATTGTTAAGGTACTTTTTAAAATGTAACTCATATTTAAACTGAAAATACTAAGTTTTTACAGAATGTGGGGAGTGTAATTTCATAACCAAACTATTTGATATTCTAAGTAAAAGAACATGCAATTTCTAACATGCAAATGGCTAACATTCACCAATATATTTGCAAAATATTAGTGTATTCATAGGGAATTTGTCTATAAATGTTCTGTACGATGTTCAAATAAGGAATTCCTTGTATTAAGCAACTGTAAAGCATAGTTTCTAGTTTTAGTATCCCAGAGTTTTCCTGCTTTAACACATACTTCTTGATCCCCAGTGTGGAGAGAGAGAGATGAATCTATTTCAGTTGAAATTATTCATGATGCTCACTCAGTCCATAGTTCAGAAAGCCTATTGAGCAGCCTACACTTTCAGACATAATACAGCTTTACCTTAAGTTATTACTTCAATTAAGTTATAAAGATAGATAGTTGTTCAGATTATCCCCAGCACCCTTTTAAAATAATAGTTACTGAGATTATTTTACATTCCAGACCTTGTTCTATTGCATATAATATAATTTAGTCTTCCCAATAATCCTCATTTTGAAATTGAGGGAATTCTCACTTTATGAGTTAAGTTGACTGACTCAGGATCATATGTATATATAAATAGCAGAAAGAAGATGAAAGTTCGAAATTCCAAGCTTTTTCTGCCCATCATATCTTGTTGGTACGTACTTACAATAGTGGATCCCTAAAGTCAGTCAGTCCTGGAGGTCAATTTAAGTGTAAAAAATTCAACTCAGTGAAACTGTACAGCTTACAATAGTCTCTTCTCTCCACTTTCCAGATGCTCATTGATTCATTATAAGAATTATGTCGGTCCCTACCATGTGCCGGGGAGACAAAGCATGCGCTTGAGGCACAGGTAAGCAATACCACATTTGATCTTTAGCACTTAATCTTTCTTGCCCGAATCTCTGGATGAATAGATATATTCTAGTAATAAATCACATTGGATTACATTTTTGTTAGAGGATTACTTTAAGAAAGTTGATTTTTTGTGGTGAAGAATAATCATAATGCAGTAATTGCTTCATTCTCTCTTCAATTCATCTGTCAAATTCAAGGAAAACAAAATTTACTTTGAAACTTTTAAAGTAATTGTGGATGACCACATTTTTATCAGTTTGACTATCTCTTTGTGTCTCTCTATTTTTCTATCTACCACTTATCCATCCGTAAATACATGCAGTATGTAAACAGGTTTATTTTCGTATTTGCATGAGCAGGATCTGAAATGATGTAAAGAATATCAGTGATTTTTTAAGTAGAGAGTTTTGTTTTTTCTACTTTTTATATTTTATTTTTATGATTTTTTTTAATTTTAGTAATTTTTACTAACAGGTTATTTTAAAAAAAATACTGAGAACAGCATTCTGTATGAAGCTAGGCATTCCCAGGTAGAGAGGCAAGACATGCATTAATACACTCTCTAACATGGACCACTCTACTTTTTATAGGGTAAAGGTCTCTTCCAGTTGGGAATGAGATCTGTTCCCTTGGTTTCAGTTAGTCACGTTTCATATGTCATGACTCCTGTCTTGTTAAATTTTTATGTACATGCACTGTTACCCTGGTTTGGAAGTGAAATAGAAACCCTGATCATAATCATTGTCTTACTATTTGTCTGTGTTGCAGATATACAGAGAAACAGTAGTTTTCTTACTATTAAGGCTGGTTTCCACCAAGGATACAGATTTACAAATCTAATCAATGTTAAATGATTGTTTCGAAAGAGTTTCTTATTCCTAGAATTTCTTGAAAGAATCTTAGTAGGGCTTCAAAATGGGGAGATCAGCAGAGGGTTTAGAGGGTTTTGATCTCAAGGCTCAATTAGCTTCAGACAGGTGTATCAAGGTACGAGACTAATTAGGATAGGACAGAGTTTGTAATATAATCATTTACCACTGATCATCATAGCAAGATCAGAGTCTTGAAGTGAATTTGACAAATGAGCTGTTTGTCCACATGAGCTGTCTAATGTCCCAATAAGAGACACCTATTTGCCAAGATGAGCAAACTGTTTGTTCAAGTGTATAGGTTTGGAGGAATTTACTAAAGCAAACAGGGAAGTTATCTGTCGTTTTACAATCTTATCTTTTTGGGCAACGTGACCTGGAACAAATGGTTAAGTCAAGTTGACAGAGGTGTCCTCAGTTCACAGTCCTGTTTATTAAGCTGTACAAACGCAGGTGGCCCCAGTTCTCATACGTCTGTAATTTTCCTGCTCGTCAACAAAACCATTTTTTTTGTGTTGGGAGATGACTCTTTCCTTTGTAACAAGTTTCTCATACTCTTCTGTGATTTTACTGACTTTACTTGTCAAGTAAGACTACCCTTAGATGTGTTTTCTTAGAAGAGAGGGATAATGACTAATTTTTATTTTTATTTCCATCTTTTAGACCAAAGCTCAAACTAATACACAGAAGGTTCTTCAAAAATTTCCTATTGCATTTAAATTTGGTTACTTGTTTTGCTTTCCTGTGAGCCCCTTGTCTCCGATTATCTCACATACCTAGTGTAGTCTTCTCTTAATAGAACAAATGTTTCTTAAATTTCTATTCTATGCCAAATATTATGTGAAGTCAGATGTTCTTAAAGTTGAATTCCTTTTGAGTGACCCCAAAGCATTAAAAATAAAATACTAAGGAGCTTTACAAAATAGTGATGGCCAGATCAGCTCCCAGGGTTTCTAGATTTAATTGATCTGAGGCATGGCCTAGACATCAAGATTTTTTAATTCTCTGTTTTAATTTTCAGCCAAGCTTGAATACCACATGATAGAGGACTCAGTGATGGAAACACACATGTGGTTTCAGAGAGCTTAGTGGAGGAAGAAACATATTACACAAATACTCAAGATAAAAATTGGTCAGATAAAATTACAACAAGTGCTATGAAGGAAGAATTTGGGATGTGATACGAACTTATAGCATGGTTACCTAAATTTCCTGTTGAGGAGTCAGAGTAGGATACCGTAAGAGACATTTACAGTAAGACTTGAAGGATGATCATGTCTAAGTAAGCAGGGGCTAAATCTGTCAGGGGCTTGTAGGGCCGTGAATGATTTTTGACTTTTATCTTAAGGGTCATGGGAAGCCATTTAGATACTTGATTCAAAATGTACTTTAGAAAGCCCCTACATGCAGCAGATTATAAAAGGGATCAATTCTGGGGAAGGGAGAGGGACTGAGACTGTGCAAACTAGGAATAGAGACTATTGCAGGCCAGGTAGGGGAATGATAGGTTTGGATAGGAGAAGTTGAAATGGCAATGGGGACAGATGGAAAGATTTGAGATATTCTTTGGTGATACAATCAGTAGGGCTTTTCAGTGGCTTGGATGTAGCTACCTGTTAATAATTGGACTGAGTGAATAACCACTAATTCTACCAGCACTCCCATTCTATAATTGCATCACCTTGGTTTATTCAAAAGTCTTGAGTTATGCAATTAAAGCATGACCTAGGTTCATTTAAAGTTCTTGAAACTCCAGATATTCCAGGCACTCAGTCATTAAGTCAGTAAAATTTTGGTTGCTGTCGGGAAGAAAGGAACTTAAGAAATTATAACTCCTTATAAAATCTGATAAAATTCAAAACTGTATTTTTTAAAGCCAATACCAAGGAAGTTGTCTTTTCTGCTGCATTCATATATTGCAAATGAGCTAGCCAATGTGAGCATGTTAGAATGATCTGTCTAAGTGATCTAGCACAAGAGATCTTAGATTAATAAAGATCATCTTGTTGCAAATTAACCTCCTTAGTTGAACAGTTTTATTTTTCAGAGGAAGCAGAAGGAAAAGGTCATCCTTCCATTTGTAGTAAATAAAAAATTAGTCTTTTCCCCACTCTGTTAGTGTTCACAGGTCTATAGTGAACAAGATGTATACTAGAACAAATTAATATTTTGCACAGAAACAGTTTAGACCCACTGTGGACTCCCGTGAAAATTCATTATTTATATGTTTAAGTATCTTAATATTGTAACATCATATACATTTTCTTGACTAAACTTTAAAATAATATTTAGAAATCTAGCAGAGGTTCTCGAAGTTATAGCTGTTGGCTAGTATTAATTGCTTTACAAATTTTTATGAATTCCTACTCAACCATTTCATTAACTCTGTGTGGCCCAAGATTTCTGGTAACATGTAAAGATGCTCTGTCTTCTTAGACAAATTTTAGTCAGTTTGCAATTGCTAACTCAGAAGCAAAATTTAAATGCAGCAGTAACCATAATGATGGATATGTGTCATTGTACATTTGTCAAAACCTATAAAGTGTACAACACCAAGAGTGAACCATAATGTAGACTGTGGACTTTGGGTGATAATGATATGTCAGTGTAGATTCATCAATGGTAACAAACTACTGCCTCTGGTGGTGGGTAGTGGCCGAGGTTGTGGAGGTGACAGGGGAGTCTATGGGAAATATCTATACTCTCTGCTCAATTTTGCTGTGAACCTAAAACTTCTCTAAAAAATAAAGTCTTAAAAATGCAGACAATATTATAATCTAAGTGCTCTATTAAAAACTGTGCTAATGAGGTAGAAGTCAGAGTGAGGAAAATCATTACAGAATATAGATGTCCCAGTTGAGAAGTCACAGGCCAACCTTGTGATTAGACTGTGGTATTGAAGCCTTAGGTAACTGTGTAGGCATGAAACTCCTATCCCAAATCACATCGTTTATTTTTGTCTTGGCACTGGGATTTGTGTTAAGAAGGCCACAATTCTTTCGTTCCCTTTGTGTTATGTGTTATGCAGTAGAACTCTGTTGTGACCATGGAGAAGTTAGCATGGTGAATGTGGTGTGTGTGTATGTATGTGAGAGAGAGAGGGGGGGGGGAGGGCAAGAGAGAGCTTGCTTTTACAAAGATTAAGAGGGAATAGATGTAGGATTCAGTTTCATTTCAAATCTCAGCTCTGCTATTCTCTGCCATGCTTCCTCAAGCAAAATTAGTTAACTTGGCTCAGATTCTTTTCTCATATATAAAACTGTGGAGGGCAAGAGAGAGCTTGCTTTTACAAAGATTAAGAAGGAATAGATGTAGGATTCAGTTTCATTTCAAATCTCAGCTCTGCTATTCTCTGCCATGCTTCCTCAAGCAAAATTAGTTAACTTGGCTCAGATTCTTTTCTCATATATAAAACTGTGATAATACCACTCCCTCTCAGCGGTGTGGTAAGGAAATGCTTATGTGATGAAATGCTTATGTTTGACTTTGCACAATGGGTGTCACAAATCAGCACCACTCACCATGTGACCTTTCATAAGTCCCCTACCTACTTGGGGTCTCCAGTTCTTCATCTGAAAAGAAGGTCATTGCACAAAATTATGATCTGATCCCTTCTAGCTGTAAAATGTCATATGCTTTTCAGTGCTAACTGGACCTCAAGGGAAGCAATCCCTTGACCTATTTTCTCATTAATACCATTTGGTAAACAACTGAACTAAATATTTTATTAAACTGGAGAAATCAAAACATCATTATTTTACAGGTAGTTTTCATTTCCCCCCTGAAAACCTGGCAGATGTTGGAATATTGAGGATATAGAGAAGGCAGTTTCCATTACATTTCCTGTGTGGTAGCTGAGGGAGAGCTTATTCTGCTCTTACTCAGACATTTGTGCAGCTGTAGCTGCCCAATTCCTAAAACCAGATATGGCCCAGGACTAGGACTTTCTCAGTAGTACACTCAGGTAATTTGAATTTCAGATGAACAAGTGATTTTTTTTAGTATTAAATATTTTTCCAGATATTACATGAGACATACACTAAAAATTATTTTTCACTCATCTGAAATTCAAATATAATTGGGAATTCTGTATCTTTATTTGTAAATTCTGACACCCTTATAACCACAAAATTCACCTGGCTATTGTTTTAAACTTCTGCCAGAAGTAAAAAAATTCACACCTCTCCTCAGATCTTTATTCTCTGTATCCCCACTGCCACTGGGTGAAGGCTGTGCTATGGATCAAATATTTGTGTCCCCCCCAAAGTTCATATATTGAAACCTCCCAATGTGATGTTATTTGGAGGTGAGGCCTTGGGGAGGTAATTAGGTTTAGATGAGGTTATGAGTTTGGGCTCTTCTTGAGGGATTAGTGTCCTTGTAATAAGAGACTCTCTCTCCTCTTCATGTGAAGATACAATGAAAAGGCAGATGTCTTCAAGACAGAGACAGAGTTCTCAGCAGGAATCAAATCTACCAGCATATTGATGTTGAAATTCCAGTTTTCAGAATTGTGATAAATAAATGTCTATTGTTTAAGTCTCCCAGTTATGGTATTTTGTGATAGCAACACAAGTCAACTAAGAGTCACTGTATTATCTCCAAGGCTGAAATGCTCAGTTGCTTCCTAATCTCTTTATTTTCATGTATTCTTCCATTTGGTTAGATGGAGCTTTCTAATAAAAAATGCTATGAGGATGAATTTTTTTTCAAACCTACGTAGAATCTTACCACTATGCTGCTTTATACCCTTCATTCCTTCCCCATCATCTTTCAGGTTCATTACTGTGGCATAAAGATTATAAATGGTTATGGGAGATCATCATACTTCAGAGGTTTACAAGCTGGTCTCTGAAATGGCAAGGTTTTTATTTAGGGTCTGCCAATTCCTACTTACGCTGTCTGTGTTAACCTATCTGTGCCTTAGTTTCCTCATTTATAAAATGAAAACATAGTACTACCTAATGTATATGCCTGTCATGATGGTTGAATGGATGAAATACACCGGTAGGTTGAAAATACTGAAGAAGAGCTTGGCACAGAGTAAAGTCTTAAAGAAATATTAGCTGTAATGTAATTTTCATATTATAATAATGTAATATTATGTCATTTTCATAATGACCTGACCCCTTTCTCCCCACAAATCACATGACTCGACTCTAAAAGTTCATCTGTCATCTTATATCTTCATTCCTGGAACAAGTATGCTTCTGCTATACCTTGCAAATGCTGTTCTCTTGGACTGGTTTGCCTTTCCCCTAGAATTCATTTTTCCAGGCAGCTTAAATATCCTTTCTTTGGGAAATCTGTCCTTGACCTTCCATAGATATTAGTTCCTGTCTAAACTGACACTGCCCAAAATGTCTTATTATGAGATAAGTAGCTTATTAAGTCCTTCTTTAAAAATATTTATTTCAACAAATCGTCAGCAGAGTAGAGAATCCTTTGTTCTTTGAATTCCTTAGAGGAAGAGCTGGAGTGAGGAGTTGGGTGCACTGTGATTACCGAGAGAGTGCTTTTTAGGTAAACCATATAAGAGTGAGGAAAGCAGGATAGGGAAGAAGTAGATCCAAGAATTGATGTGGTCTTACATACAGTCTTGCTTTAGTCTGGGGATGAGGGGATATTCTGGAGCACAGTTTGACCTGGAGTTGTCCCACCTTCAGGCAAGAGGATAGGCTTTTGTGTCCAGTAATTATAGGCTGTCTGAAGAGGTGGAGGCTGGGAGATGGTGCTTGCTTAATTTCCAAAAAGGCATCTCCCCTCCTTGGCCCTGGACAGTTTTCCAAAGGTTACAGATTTGAACATTTTTTGCAGGCCATCTGGAAGATGAGTGCACTTGTCTGAAAAAGCATATCTGCACAGGCACCCGACATCACAAGTGTCTCTTAACTAGAGAGGACTAAAGACCCTCCAAATTAATACCTTTATTTTTCTGCCAAAGAAATGAAAATCTAGAATAATTAACTGATTCATCCAAATCCAGTTGTAAGTTAATAACTGTAATTAGAATCGGGGTCTTCTATTTTCTAAGCAGGAGCTCTTTCTATTACAGAAAGATCATGTATTTCTTTGTATTTTCTATTATCGAATGGGCCTGCATAACCATTTGTTCATTCCCTGACTTTACCCAGACTCTGAATCCCCAGGGTAAGCTGGAAGACCTATTTTTTGAAAGGTACAGTCTGTGTGACCACAGCAAGGAAACTCAACTACCTGATTTAAATAAGAGTCAAACTCACAAAGGGTAGTTTTAACTTGTTATTATTCTAAGGTTAACCCCAACCAGGTTACTGAGATCAAAAATGCATTTTTTGGGTCAGAGAATGAAGCAGTGTTTAGATGAAAAGAAAATTGTTAAATCTGACAAAGAGAGCTAATGATAATAAGGTGCTTTAATGGTGTGATGGAGGAGAGAGACAGCTGTAACACTCTCTTAATGGAAGTTCAAATAATTTTTGTTGAACTTTCTCCTAGCACTTTTACTCTTGCATTATGTATGATTTATCACACTGAAACTTTGAACACGGTGGATAAGCCTGGGTTTTGAGATATGCCTTTAGACACACTTTAATCAGTTTTGAGGTTTTATTATGCATAAGATTCTTTTCCTCTTGAAAGTAAACATAGGTAGTACTTATCAGAAAGTACAGAAAAGTACAGACGAGTGCGATTAATGGAAGATAATAGTGGAAACTACAAATCCTAATTGCTGGACAAACTGTTAGATTCATTGAAATAAAAAGAAAATTCACTTTCATAAATCATTGCATTGGTGGGGGGAAATATTCAAAGCCGAACAGTATAATATTCTATAGAACATAATTTGTTTGTGTCTCTCTTCTTCATAAAATAACACAACCTGTTGCTCATTCTCGAGCACCACTACCCCACCCCCATAAATTTATTTTTCCTGCTGTGTATCTTTCAGGAAGCCAGCATCCTCATCTCATGGTGTTTAAATATCCCAGAACCAGAGGTGGGACGAACTCCTGGCTGTGCCACACTGCAGCTTATTAACTGTATGACCTTGTGTCTTCTCTGACCCTCAGTTTCTCCTTTTATACATACATAAATGAAATCTGTATCTCAGTCTTATAATGAGGATTAAGTGGGTTAGTTCATGGACTGTTCTTAGTACATGGTAAATTTTTATGATCTTGAAAGAAAATAATTATTAGTATTGATTTAAATGTAAAATATGAAATAATACTAGAATTAGGGAAAATGGGTGAATTATTTAATCTTGGAGAGGAAAAACCTAATTTTGACTCAAAATCAAAAACAGTAAAAGAAAATACTAAGTTATACTTAAAAAGGAAAGAACCTTTACTTGACAAAAAATAGTATAAACAAAGTTAAAAGAAGCAGATTAAGAGAAAAAGAGAAACTAGAAAAAAAAATTCTGGTCAGGGAATACCTCTAGCCACATGCATCACTTCCTTCTGCTCCATGCTCCTCCTACCCACCTGCTTCCCTCTTGCCTCTTCTATCTGCCAGGAGTATCCTGTCCATTGTATTCTTTTCCTTGAAGCAACTCGTGTCCACCCCTTTTCTCCCTCCTAAATCTCACCTGATTATCCCCTCCTAAGTCATTTGAATTGTGTGGTGTTTTATAAATAGCATACCCTTAGACCTTGATTCAGTAAGTTTCCAGGAATTTGGACAGTCAATGCTAGAACTTCTAATTATCAGGGATTCTGTGTCTTTCCTCTGGTCCTGACCCATCCTTACATAGAAGTAAGAATGTCATTGGAGGAAAAGGCAGAAAAACCTTCAGTTCTTCTGAAAAGCATGAGAATCCATATCCCTCCAGAAATGGAATTTCCTCAAATGAAAACCTAGACCCAAACAGCTCCCATTGTTGGCTTCTAACAACTGTTTCTTTGATCGTGGTTGCTTATCTGTCATCTTCCTGACTCATGGTGTAACATGAATTAGGGGCTCAGCTTAAAAATTGGTCAGGTAGCACTTGTATGCATTTCATCTTAACTTGTTCTTTTTTCAGATGATCTCCGCATTTCAGGTCTGCATTTTCATTGATATTCCAGCATGACTGTTCTTTGAAATAATCATATGTTGACTTTGTCTCCAAGATCTAACACTTGCTATTCACCTGATCATGTGGGATTTTGGTTACCTAAATATAAAAGATGGCAGAGAATAAATAATCTATACTATAAAACCTAATTAGTATCAGCCTGTCAAATTTCCAATAAGATGCTTAGGAAGAATAGAGAAGGAAGATAACATTGATTAATTGACTATTGGTAAACACAGTTAGGTAAAATAAAATACTGTCATACTGTATAAAAAGTTTTTGAGAATGTATTTTTCTGTACAATATCTCGATCTAAAAAATTCATAGAGATTAGTTTGTTTGATTATACAAGTCAAATATTTATTGAATTCCTGTTACATGCCAGTTATTCTTCTAGTTGATGGGAATACATAAAAAAACTAAATAGATAGAACTATTTTGTAGAGTTTATAATAAATAGTGGAGAGAGGTACAATAAACATAATATGTATTAATATCATATAGTGCATGAAGTGATACATGCTAAGGAAAAGAAGAAGAAAACTTGGAGCAGCGTAAGTGAGGGAATGGGCTCGGACCAGGTTGCAGTATTCAGTGTGGTGGTCAGGGGAGACCTCAATGAGAGTGAAATGTAAGCAAACACTTGAAGACGGTGAGGGAGTAGGCCCTGTGTTTGTCTGAGGAAGATGATTACAGGCAGAGTCCATTAAGAAAGTACAAGCTAGCACATCTCAGCATAACTAGGGAGACATGGACAAGGGAGGGATATTGAGAATAGACTGTGGAGTGAGGGAAAGTGTAAAAGCATGGGCAATGATTAGAAATCAGTTAGGTAAATTCTCCATATCACATAGCAAGAAGATCGCAAAATTGGAATTCAAATCAAGATTTTCCTGACTCCCAAACTCCAGCTCTTTACACACGATTGGACCATACACTCATTGTTCTTTTGTACCAAGAATTGTTCTGACTCAAGTTTTGTAGTGTTTGAAGTAGAGAAGGCATGGGACTACTTCCCCACTAGTCTGAACCTGCCCTGATTCCTTTTTTTCTTATCTTCCTGCTGCCCCCTCCTTTCTCTACTTTGATTCAAAGAAAGGGCCATAGAAATCTCTGGAGTTGCTTTTATATTCAGTTATTGAACTTTATGTCAGTCCAATTGATTTTATGGAGCCAAACCCAAAGATTTTACTCAGTGAGAGAAAAATGATCTGACTAGTACCTGGGTCACTTCCTTTATTGTTATCTTTAGTGTTATGAAATGATTTAAAGATAGATGTAAATGAAGTTCAGAAGGAAAGTACAGAACAATTGACTTCAGCAGAACATATCTAATTATGGTATTAATTGTAATATAATGGAATTTTGATTGAATTCTAATATAGCATTGATGTGGAAGTTTCTTAATAGGATATATTCTATACAGGAATTCTAGAATTCATTGGTATTTAAGATGGTATGTGGTTCTTAACCTCTTTGGTAACTCATGGGCCAGTGGGCCAGAAATTAAGAACCATTCCTAGGAGATAATTTTGGAGATACCATAAATGTTCTGTGCAGTTTGTTTATGAGATCCCTGAAATTATATGAGAATTGAATGTAGGTGTATACTTAGTGTTTTAGGGGATAAGATCCACAGATTTCATTAGTTTCTTGACCTCAAATAAAGTAAGAATCACAGATCAAATAGTTTCCCTATGACTCACTGCTTTGTGAAAAATAGTATTTTAGATTTTTATAATAGTTCACAGTTTATAAAACACTGATATGTTTACTACCTCAGTGTTTAAAGATTCCTGTTCAGATATCACATACTTAAGTCTTTTGGAGTGGGGCAAATTTTAAGTAGTATAAGAAAAACTTGACTACTTAAAAGTTTTGTTGAGACCAAAATGTTTATATCAGTATGACTGGATTTCCTGAAATAGAAAACTAGACTTAAACCAGTTTAAGCAACGAAGAGAAAGCAGTCAGATAACTGAAATGTACAAAGATAATATTGCATTTAGGTGTGGCTTGATCCAGAAGTTTATTGTCTCATTAGGACTCCAGCTGAGCAATTCTTTTGTCTTTGCCACCTCAGGGGGTCAGCGTTGTCCTCAAGCTGGCTTCTCTGTTGTCCATAGCACTTCCACACATTGTGTTGTCTCAGCACAGTGAAGAGGAAGAGAACTTGATTCACTCTGTTGGGCTAGCACATTAGTTCACTTGCCAACTACTGGACTCAGTTATTATGGCCAGAGAGCTCTGTGTGTGCTCATGAGTTGTGCTTGCATGCTCTTCTGGAGGAGCTGAGTGTTGAGTCATTTTTCCTGGGAACCTCATGGGCACCATGATGGATACTTGGTGGTCTTAGAAGGGGGAGAAAGGTATGGAATCTGGGAAAGTAGGAAGGTGGTCACTACACTAAGGGTGACAGTACATAGAAAAGACGGTGTGTCAACAACAAGGACATAGGGAAGAAAAATCCAGTGACATGGGGAAATAATAGCCCAGAGAGCTGAAATAGCAGCATAAGTGCGCACAACTAGTAAGTAGAGGAACTGGAGCTGAAACCCAGAAATTCTAACCCGAAATCTATTGCTCCCTCTACTGTATAGTGTTACTTCCACAGAAGACCACATGCTTAGAGAGAATAATTTGCAAAGCAGTTTTGAACATGGCCCTGGGAATAAACTGATGGCAGCTGCTAATTTTAATTTCATTTCCAGATAGGGAGAGAGTTCAGAGAATGGTGTAGTTCTCACTTGCAGGACACAGTAATGCTTTGTACTTCTCAGAGACTTTTCAGCTGAGACTGTCAAAAGTCTCTGTAGAGATCAATCACCTCCCACTCGATAATTGAGGAGCCAGAGGCCAAGGGTTCCAAATTAGCCAATTCACCCCTCAAGCTACCCAGATGGCCTTGGTCTCCAATGAGTGGTTTATGGTTGTTTTCTACTATAAATAATTACAAACATACAGGAGCCTGAGACTCCAACAACCAAGGGTGACCCAGGGAACCTGTGATTAACTTTTCTATGGCCAAAGAGAGAAAATGGAAAAATTCAGTTGAAAAGTAAATTTTCACTAACATATTGTTGAATAGCACCAGTGACCCATGCTAGCAGATGGAGTTCTGCAGTGGCTCAGGAAGAATATGACCTTAGGCATATCATTTTTCCCTACACTGTAAGATGAAGTGTCTGGACAGGACCACTGGAGAGGCCCTTTTTAGCTTTAATAGTGTGTGTTCTTTGTTTGGGATCTCTACTCTTATCTTGGCAATGGATATGAAACAAATAATGATGCAAAGCCAAGGGGAAGTTAAATGGCATTAGATCAGTGCTTCTCAGACCATGTGCAAAGGGATCACTCCGGAGTCTTGTGAGGGAAGCCCAGGTGTCTGCGTACCTGACAAACTCCTTGTTGATCCCAGTGCTGCCCATTCCCAATTCATGCTTTGCACAATAATAGTTGGAAGGGTTTGGAGTTCTGTGTGTTTCCAGCAAAACTTATCCAGGGAAGAGAATGGAAGATGAGGAAGGAGTGGAAAAAGTGGTGACTCTGTCAATACAAAATCATCACCCAGTAGAAGTCGGGACCTATAGATTAAAAAAAACAAAACTATAACTTGACAAAAGCATAAATCCAAACAAAAATATCAGAATTAAGTTAAATGAATTATAAATGTCTTCATAGATGCTTATAGTTATAGCTTATAAGTAGAACCACATCTGGTCTTCCTTTAATCAGCACAACTTCTTTTGAGAAATATGAGGTAGGTTTTAAAGGTTTCCTGCACTGGACGCATGAGGTCACTGAGGGCCAGAAGGGTTCTTTCGAAAATGGCCTAGAGTTACATTACCAGTTAGAAGTGTATCAGGACTTCTACCGGGATCTCTAATTCCTGGTCCAGGAGTGTTTCTGTTACATAGCAGTGTTCCTCAAGCCAAGTCATTTCCTCTATGACCTACATTCTTTTTTCATTTTCTTACTCTTTTTGCTTTAATGGAATCATTATATCCCTGCAATGAGGTGCAAATCATTTTCCTTTGAGTAATAACCATGGTTATCCTGAAACTCTTTGTGTGGGCACCCTTCATTTATCTTTCATTATAATTTCAGTAATAAGTGTAAAAGGATCTGGACAGAAATTTGTGTGGAAATACCAATGTAAGATCTAGCAGTGACTCATTTCACAAGCCATCTTTGTTTTCCCCTATTCTTGTTCCCTGGGTCATTGACGCGCTCACAATCAACCAAGATAGAACCCTTGCTTCATATGTTCCCTCTTACATGAGTTTCAATAATAATAATTAGAGCTTAAAATAAATACATATCCTAGAATAAATGGTCTGTCCTTTATTCACCAGACTGGAGTATGATTCAAGATTCTCAATTTCTTCATCACCATTTTTATTCTGCACATCCTCTTTGTTCTCTGCAATGCTTTATCGACCCCTGTCAGGTTGAAAAGAAGCAGATAAGACAGGTAGCCAATCAGGTGCTGGGAAGCATGTGTTGTGTGAATGCCACCTGGCTCTGGAGGAGCATAGCCTGGGCATAGCTTTCTCCCTTCTTTTAGCAGATTGCACAGGTACATTAGGGTACATATTGATTTATAATAAAATCACCTTCATCCACTTAATTTGGAAGAGCATGGGGAGGAAAATCATTCTGTTGGCCACTTTCAGGTATCCCAGTTACCTATTCCAAGTCAGTTTGATTCCAGGGAAATAATTTTTTGGTCATTAAAAACCTTTAATTGTTACAAGTCATAGGAAGATTGTTGGTAGTTCTCAAATAGCTGAACTCCTTAGGCACATGTATATTATTTAACAGCAGCAGTGATACCAGTAGTGATACCAGCTAATGTTTGTTGAGTTTTTACAGTATCTAGTTGTGTAGTTAAAAGTGTTATCTCAACTAGTCTTCTTCATGAAACTATAAATTAGCTATTATCATTCCTCTTCATTATATCACTATTATTTCTTGTCTGTTATTGAAAAATATATAGCCTCAGGGAGATTAAGCAACTTATCAAAAGTTAGTGATTTATTAGGTATGAAGCCAAGATTGAAACTCAGCTCCAGAAATCATGCTCTTAACTCCCATATTTGGGCTTTTGGCTTAAACCTATTAGCATTACTCATTCTATTAAGCATCCTTCCATATTACAAGTAGTCCCTGAGAGCAGAGGCCTTGATTGTCCTGTTCACTGTAATGGCACCCGTACTTAGAACAATGCCTTCCATGTGGAAAGGACTAAATGTCTAATTGCGGCGGGGGGGGGGGGGAGAAGAAGAGAAGTGGAAGGAACAGAGCAAGAGAGGAAACAAGAAAACATGTGAAACCTTTAAGGGCAGGCTAAATTGTTTCTGTTGGTTAGTTTAGTTTTGTTTTGTTTTGGATCTGAACATTCCAGGAAGCCACTGCAGGGAGGGAAGAAAGAGAATGTGATAATGATAATGTCTGAGAAAAATCCAAATCAGTCTGACAATACTGTAGGCACAATTTTTTGCAACATTAGGTTTAATGCAAAATAACATTCAATAAAACATTTATTTAAAATATGTCATCTTAACTGGGGAGATATTTCAGAACACTTTATATGTATAGTAAGTTTATATATATATAACACTGATTAAGTGATTTTTGAAAGCATAGATAAATGAACTTATGTCCTCAATAGTTGCAGTTTTTCTTTTAAATATATAATTAGGATGAGAACAAGATAAAGCTGATATAAAAGTACTTTCTATATATGACATAAAAATACTTTTGTCATTTGACTTAATAGCCTCTGCAAATGCTTTTACTCTAAGTTTTTTCTTTCTTCTTTGTCTTTCTATCTCCCCCCAACCTTTTTTTTTTTTTTTTGGTAAATTCTTCTAATGTCAATGTAAAAGATGCTGAAAGAAATAATGATAAATATAGTTTTTAACAATAACATGCTATATTTCAATAAGTTACAATTGCTTCTCACATCCCTGTTATTCTTTCCCCTCGACTCTTGAATTCCAAGGACAGGTTTAGGAAAAAAAGTATTGCACTTACTATCACTTAAAGCAAAGAGTAGGGGGCCTGCCTAAAGTGATCCAGGAGCTTGGAGAGAGGAAGGTGATAAAGAATGCATGTTTAGATTTGCATTTGTCTGATAATTACTGATATTGAGCATTTTTCATGTGCCTATTGGCCATTTGTATGTCTACATTGGAGAATTGCTTGTTTAGGTCTTCTGCCCATTTTTGGATTGGGGTTTTTTTTGTTGTTGTTATTAAGTTGTATGAGCTGTTTATATATTCTGGAAATATAAACCTCTGTCAGTCGCATCATTCGTAAATATCTTCTTCCATTCGATAGTTTGTTGTTTTATTTTGCTTATGGTTTCCTTTGCTGTGCAAAAGCTTATACGTTTAATTAGGTGTCATTAGTTAATTTTTGCTTTTATTTCTATTGACTGGGTAGACTGCTCTAGGAGAACATTGCCAAGATTTATGTCAGAGAATGTTTTGCCTTTGTTTTCTTTTAGGAGGTTTATCATGTGTGTCTTATATTTAAGTTGTTACGCCACTTTGGATTTATTTTTGTGTATGGTGTGAGGAAATGTTGTAACTTCATTGATTTACATACTGCTGTCCAGTTTTCCCAACACCACTTGCTGAAGAGACTGTCTTTTCTCTGTTGTATATTCTTGCCTTTTTTGCCGAAGATTAATTGACTGTAGGTCTGTGGGTTTCTTTCTGGACTCCCTATTCTCTTCCATTGAGCCATATGTCTGTTTTTGTACCAGTACCACACTGTTTTGATTACTGTAGCTCTGTAATATTATTTAAAGTCTGGGAAGGTTATTCCTTCAGCTTCATTCTTTTTCTTCAGTATTGCTCTGGCAATTCTGGGTCTTTGTGATTCCATATAAATTTTAGGATTATTTGTTCTAGTTCTGTGAAAAATGTCATAGGTAATTTGATAGGGATCACATTAAATCTGTAGATTGCCCTAGGCAGTATGGCCATTTTAACAATATTAATTCCTCCAATCCAAGAGCATGGGATATCTTTCCATTTCTTTAAGTCATCTTTAAACTACAACAAGATATCACCTCATACCAGTCAGAATGGCCATCATTAAAAAGTCCACAAACAATAAATGCTGGAGAGGGTGTGGAGAAAAGGGAACCTTCCCACACTGCTGGAGGCAATGTAGTTTTGTGCAGCCATTATGGAAAACAGTATGGAGATTTTTCAAAAAACTAAAAATAGACTTACCATATGATCTAGAAATCCCACTCCTGGGCATATATCCAGAGGGAACTCTAATTTGAAAGGATACATGCACCCCAATGTTCAAAGCAGCACTATATACAATAGCCAAGACATGGAAACAACCTAAATGCCCATTGACAGATGACTGGATAAAGAAGTTGTGGTATATTTATACAGTGGAGTAGTACTCAGCCATAAAAAGAATAAAATAATGCCATTTGCAGCAACATGGATGGACCTGTCATTCTAAGTGAAGTAAGCCAGAAAGAAAAAGAAAAATGCCATATGATATCACTCATATGTAGAATCTCAAAAAATTTAAAATGAGGACACAAATGAACTCATCTACAAACAGAAACAGACTTGCAGATACAGTAAACAGTCTTATGGTTACTGGGGGAAAGGGGATTGGAAAGGATAAATTTGGAAGTTTGAGATCTGCAAATGATAACCATACTATATAAAGGTAGATTAAAAAAACAAATTTCTTCTCTATAGCACAGGGAACTATATTCATTATCTTGTAATAATCTTTAATGAAAAAATATGAAAATGAATATATGAATGTATATGTGTGACTGGGACATTGTGTTGTACACCAGAAATTGACACATTGTAACTGACTATACTTCAATTTAAAAAAAAAATAAAGAATGCGTGTTTATGTATAAAACCCTTCTCTTCCTTATACTGTTAAAATGTAATTTGTTATGTTGGTAAATTCACCAGAGTGAGGTAATAGCTTAGCTTCTCTCCATCTGGGAATGTGATTTCCAACTGTGTTTTCATGACAGACTTTCATCACCGCAAACATTCCAGATGCCCTAAAGGTTTAGATGTAATTGGATTTGATCTGTATCAATTTTTTATAATGTATTCAATATTTAATTTTTAATCCCTCCCTCCCATTGAGGTGTACTCCACCCTATTTGGCTTCCTTCTGAGCCACTGTTTTGACACAGTTATAGAGGACATTACTTATCTGTTTTCATGACAACCAAGTGAAGTTGTCAATAATCAGCACATAGCTAAATTAAAATTTTTAAAGGGCTCCTAAAACCATATGCATTAGAGTGTAATTCTGAGTTGCAAGTCACATACAAAGTCAGCCTGAGAAAATTCATAATAAAAAATGAAGAACTAGATTTAACTTTTGAGCTTGAGCTCAGAAGATGTGTAGTCCTGCTAATTCAGGACAGAGTGCAATAGTTTGTATTTCAGATCTCTCATTGTTCAATAAACTTTCATTGTTCTGTGTGATAGAAAAGCAGTGGCAGAAAAGAAAACTCTGCCTACATAGAGCCTATGTTAATAGTATGTATTATCTAAACATAACAATATATAAGTATATTTACTTATGTATGTACTTATCTAATTATAGATGCTTATATACTAATACATACATATAGGTATAATGATATAATTATACATGCACTTATATATTTATATGCATAGTATATATATTATATATGTTTTAATGTATATGTGTATACATATATATCATCAGAAAAAATTTTGCACTGACTCATATATACACACAGAAATTCCTTTAATCTAAAAATTTCCTTTGTGTCTTCATATAACTTTTGAAGTATGATTCTTAGCAGAAATATGGTTTCCAAAACTAACTCTAGAAAAAGTATTTTTTTCTTCTCATTTGTCAGCCCAAAAGAGCAGTAGGATTATGGAAAAAGGAATAGAAAGGAAGATTTGATGAAACTACCATTGAACATAATTTGAGAAAAACTAACTCAGAGGCTTTGTTAGTTTTTTATTGCTGCTGTTACAGAATACCACCAGTTTAGTGGCTTGAAATAAGAGACCTCTATTCTCTTACAGTTCTAAAATCAACGTGTTGGCAAGGCTGTGTTCCTTCTGGAGACTCTAATGAAGAATATATTTCCTTGAGTTCCCAGTTTTTGGAAGGTGTCTGCTTTCCTTGGCTTTTGGTCCCTTCCTCATATGACACCAACCTCTGCTTCTATTATCACATCTTCTATGTCTCTGGCTCTCCTGCCTCCCTCGTATAAAGACTCTTGTGATTACATTGGGCCCATCCAGAGATCATCCAAGATGATCTCCCCATCTCAAGATTCTTAACATAATAACTGCAAAGTCCCTTTTGTTATGTAAGGCAACATATTCACAGGTTTCAGGAGTCACATGGACATCTTTGGGGCCCTGTTGTTCAACATAACAACCTAGCCTGATGCAGTCTATGAAACAGTCAGCTTCTGACTTGAATATTTGCTTGTGTGTATGGTACAAGTTTGTAAGTGTTATGGATGTCACTTCTGAAGCCTGAGACGCCCTGGAGGCTATAATAACCTCGTTTGAACCCCCTTTGCTTGCACTGCTGCAAATGACATTACAATCAGGGAAGAAATGATTTGTTTCATCTTGAGCAGGAAAGCAGAACAACCATCAGTTATAATCAACTGATGTGTGTAAATCCTTAACATTTGCCGTTAGGAGCCATATCTCTATTTGTAAACAGACACACATATATTTTTTTTTTCTCAAAAACCTTTTCTATGTAGCCCTTTTAGATAGTGTTCCCAAATGAAGTTTGTTGGGTTGCTTACATGTGGCCGTCTAGAATTGCCAGCAGTATACAAATTAATTGTAGTGTATTTTACATGGCACATTAACTTGTTACCCAAATTCATGTGCTTTCTTCTTATTTTGTCAGAATTTATTGCCTCACTTATTTGGGAGAATAAAATGCGTGCAGAATCACATGTGACAAAGTTAACTGCTTTTGTAAATAATTTTAAGATTTTTCATTATGGATTTAATTATATAAATTATCTTTGTCTTTACAACCCTAAAATTTGATGGAAGTGAGTGAGAGAAGTTGATGCTATGTGGTTTTCCCTACCCAACTTAACACGTCATGTTCACTGACACTCAGTTCTAAATACTCAGAACAATTTTCAGACTGGGCAGGTGTTTTTGAAAATCGTTATGGACTTATTAAGATCAGGACAAGATGGCATAGACCTGCTTCCTCCAGCCTCTCCCCTAAATTAAAAACTTTGTAAGTCCAAGTAAATACAATTGTAAATCCTGTACACAGTGTAAGAGCCAACCAAAGGAGATCTCTGAAAGATGGTAAGAAGATAAACTGGTTAGGAACCTTAGGAATAAAGGATAAACAAAGCCACAGAATGTCTTACAGCCTTCCTTCAACAGAAGAAGGGAACCTAGATCCAGCATTTTCTGACCCCCAACCTAGCAACGAAAGGCAGCACAAGTAGGCCGATTTGCCACACAGACTGAACCAGAGTCCCATGGAAAACACGACTGGCAGAACTGGCAAGATCGATTTAGAGATGCACTAACAATAAGCAATCCAGAAAACATTCTCCTTTCCACCAGACTTGAGGCTCCCTCCTCCGCAGAGAGATGCTGGAGCTGCTTATGTCATTTACAAGAGACATTACAGTAAGCAGACTGATTGAAGAAGCCTCTTTGTCCCTCTCTCCTGATGACACCAGGGAAAGTTGGGGACACATCCTACCACCTGGTCCAGGTTTGATCCTAACACAGCAAACTCCAAACAGGGATGTCCCCTGCAGGTCTAACACTTCCTACCTGCACTGGGAGATATCATTGCAGACAAACAGAACTGGCAGGAGGGACCCAGGAGTGGAAGGTGTCCTGACCCACAAGTTCTCTTTTTCACTGTGTGTCTGAGACCTTCCTCTTCCACCTAGAGCACAGATACTGGGGCAGCTGTAGATGGAGGAGCAATAATAGAGGGATCCAACCATAAATGGGCATCTGGCTAGAAAACAGCTTCTCTGCTGAACCTGAGAATTCTTTCCTCCACCGGGAGACACCTAATAGTCCCATCCAGGTAAATCTCCTAGATTCTTCCTTTGGAAACACCAGCAAGAGCCAACGGGATCCCAGAAGCATCAGATTAAAATAGTACCACAAGAGGTCTTAAAATCAGACTGTTAAGGACCCCAGCCCACATAGTACACTAGGACCAGCATGTTACATTTAAGTAGGGGGACTACCTGCTTAAATGAAAGATTTAAATAAGGTCCAGAGTCTACTAACACAACAGGCAACACATCCAGGGTACAACTGAAAATCACTTATCCTACCAGGAACCAAGAAGATGACAATTTGAATGAGAAAATACAATGAATTGACAACCATCAAGATGCAGATGAATCAGATGTTGAAATAATCCAGTGAGGATCTTAAAGCAGCTGTCATAAAAATCCTCAACAGTCAATTGCAAATTCTATGGAAACAAATGAAAAAAATAGAAAATCTCACCAAAAATATTGAAGTTATTTTTAGAAGAACCTGAAGTAGATTGTACAAAGGAAAATACAGTATCAGAAATTAGAAAAAAAAAATTAGTGAATGGAGTCAGCAGTGGATTGAAGAAGACATAGGAATCAGTGCACATGAAAACAAATCAATAATATTCACTCAACTTGAAAAAAAAAACAGAAAAAAATGGCTACAAAGAAACAGCAGAGGAAGAGGAAGAAGAATTTAAAAAATGAAAATGAGAAGATGGTATAATCCACCATATCAACACATTGAAGAAGAAAAATCATACAGTCCTACTAGTTGACACAGAGAAAGCATTTGACAAAATTCAATACCCATTCATGTTACAGACTCCTTGAAAGTTAGGAATAGAGAGGAATTATCTCAACTTGATAAAAAGCAGCTATGAAACACCTACAGTAACATTATACTTGGTGGTGAAAGACTGACTGTGTTTCCCCTAAGACTGGGAACAAGGCAAAGATGTTCTCTCTCACTGCTCTCTTTCGTTATATTGCTAGCCCCTGCAGTGAGGCATACAGATCAGAAAAGGAGGTGTAAACATGCCCCTATTTCCAGATGATGTGATTGTCTATGTAGACAATAACCTGTCAAAAAAGATTTTAGAATTAATAAGTGAGTTCAGCAAGGTTTCAGGATGTAAGATAATATCAGCCATATTTCTGTACACTAACAGTGAACATGAAGAAACTGAAATATAAAGCACAATACCATTTATAGTCTCCCCAAAGATAAGAAAGCTTTTAGATGTATCTTTAAATATGTACAGATTCTGAATGCTAATTATTACAAAATGTTGCTGAAAGGAATCAAAGAAGACCTAAATAAATTGAGGAACATTCTCTATTCAAGATTTGAAAGACTTGACGTAGTAAAAATGCCAATTATCCCAAGGTTGATCTATAGGCTTAATACAGTTCCAGTAAGTTTTTTTTGTAGGCGTAGACAAGCTTGTTCTAAAATGTATATGGAATGGTACAGGTCCTAGGATAGCTGAGGCAGTCTCAACAAAGAGGAAGAAAATGGGAAGAATCAGTCTACCTGATATTTCTTGCAGCTATATAGCTACAGTATTCAAGACAGTAGATTATTGGCAGAGGGACTGATGGATAGATCAGTAGAACAGAACAGAGAATCCAGAAATAATCCCACACAAATTTGTCCAAGTGATCTTTGCCATATCGATGGAGAATGGATAACATTTGAAACAAATGGTGTTAGCATAATTACAGTGTTAATACACAAAATAATAAAACTCAAACTGAGTGTTACTCCTTATACAAAAGCTAGCAAAAAAAGGATGGTATACTTAAAGGCAAAACATAAAATATAAACCACTTGGATAAAAAATGAGAGAAAATATTCAGGACTTAGGCCTAGGCAAAGAGTTCATAGACTTGTCAACAAAAATCATAGTAGAAGAAAAAAAATATATAAATTGGACCTTATTAAAGTTAAAAGCTTTTGCTCTATGAAAGTTCACGTGAAGAGGATGAAAACACATGCTATATGAAGAGACAAGGAAAATATTGGCAAAACACATACCTAACACAGGACTAATATCTAGAATATATAAGGAACTGTCAAAAACTCAGCATTAAAATGCAACAAATCAGTTCAAATAAACAAGAAGACGTCGGGAGACATTTCACAGAAGAGGACATACAGTTGGCAATTAAATCATGAAAAGATGTTCAACATCATTAGCCATCAGGGAAATGCAAATTAAAATCACAGTGAAATATCACTGTATACCTAACAGAATGTCTGAAATAAAAAATAGACAACAACAAATGTTGATTAAAAATGCAGAGAAACTGAATCATTTGTATATTTCTGGTGGAAATGTGAAATGGTACAGCCATTCTGAGAAAGTTTGTCAGTTTCTTATAAAAGTAAGCATATAGCTGTACAATCCAGTAATTGTACTCTTGGCATTTATCCCAGATAAATAAAAAATTTATGTTCACACAAAAGCCTGTACACAAGTATTCATAGCATCTTAACTTGTAATAATCCCCAAACTGAAAACAGCCTAGCTGCCCTTCAACAGGTGAGTGGTTCCAATAATCTTAAATACATCTCATAGACAACTACCCTGCAATATAAAGGAAAGAGGTATTGATACAAATAACAGATGATGATGGAATTATGCTGAATGAAAAAGGCCAATCCCATAAGGTTAGAAGATCATATACTATATGATTTTATTTATATAACATTTTTGAAGTGACAGAATACTTTTAGTGGGTAAAAAATTTCGTGGTTTCAAGGATTTAGAAATAAGAGAAGGGGTAGGTCAGGAGGGAAAGAGGCGTGTTTACAAATGAGTAACACTAGGGGTCCCCATGGTGATGGGACTATTTCATGTCTTGACTATGGTGGTGGATACACAGACCTACATAAATGATAAAATTGTATAGATTTAAATATACATGAGCTTGAGTAAGACTGGGAAAATCCGAGTAAGACTGACTAATTCTATCAGTGTCAATAACCTAATTGTCATAATGTACTACAGTTTTGTGAATGTTATTATTGAGGGAAACGAGATGTGGTAGGCTGAAAAATGGCTCCCTAAAATATGCATATCTTAATCCCTGGAACTTTTGAATATGTTCCCTTGCATAATAAAAGGGACTTTGTATGTGTGATTAAGTTAAGGATCTTGAGATACGGAGATGATGCTGAACTTTTGGGGGGTCCAGTATTATAAGGATCTTTATGAGAAGGAGGGGGACCAAAGAGTCAGAGAAGGGATGTGATGATGGAAGCAGAGATTGCTGTGATGCAGTTGCTGGTTGGGGACCATAAACCAAGGAATGCAGACAGCCTCTGGAAACTAGAAAGAACAAGGAAACAGCATCTCCCCTTAAGCCTCCAGAAGACAATTGTGCTGTCACTTTGATGTTAGCCCAATGAAAACCATTTTAGGCTTGTGACCTTCAGAGTGAACAGGTAATAAATTTGTGTTGCTTTATGCCACTAAATATGCGGTCATTTGTTACAGCAGCAATAGGAAATTAATAGACTCATTAAAGTGCGTATCTCCGTATTAGTCCTCTGTATCATTTCTCACAACTTCATGTAAATCTGTAATTATCTGAGTAAAATTTTCAATTAAAACTACTGTGAATCTGATCCCTAATATGAACAATGCCAAGTTGAGTTGTCTTGAAGTGTGAAGCCAAAATGGAAAGATAATAAAAGGGGAAAACATAAATTATCCACCTGTTTGATAAGACTTATGCTAATATCTAAGCTTTAATGAATAATTATTTATTATTGACAGTTGTACAGCTCCCTTTCTAGGATATTTCTGACCTCCTCCTTCTAGTACAGCGCAGTGATAAAATGTGCATTCTGGGGTTTGACTGTCTCAGTTATATTTTAGCATCAGCCAAGGGCTGTGAAATCCTTTGCAAGTTCCAGGGTTTTCCATTGTAAATTGGAAATAATAAGAGTATCTCCTTCAAAAAGCAGTTGTAAAAAATTATTTCTGGGAATGTCATTATGGTATGTTGGTACCTAGTTCCATGCATTTTCCTAAACTCTCCACTACGACCCCTCATACACTCTTTTTTTGTCTAGCCCCTCATCATCCAAAATGTATCTGTCTCTGTAGCAGAAGTCCTTTGAAATGCCTTCTATGATCCTGCCCCCCTGGTATCCTGCCTTTTGTAATCTCCTGCTGTAGAATGTGTGCCAGAGTTAGTGACTTGCTTTTGTTGAATAGAATTTGGCAAAGTAATGGACTGTCACTTCAAATATTAGGTTACCAAAAATCTAACGGTTTAAAATCTTGAGTACCCGCTCTCTGATCTTCTCACCTGTTTTCTCTGATAAATCAAGATGCCATGGTATGAGCTTCCCTGTGGAAAAGCCATGAGGCAGGGAACTGAGAGCAGCTCCAGCCAGAAGCCAGTGAGCACCTGAAGCCCTCAGTCCAAAACTTGAGCACTTGAGATTGGAAGGAGATCCTTCCCCAGGCAAGCTAGGATGAGGCAATGGCCACAGCCAGCTCCTTGTTTGCAGTCTTGCAAGAAATCATAAGCCAAAATACTTAGCTAAACCACATCAAAATCTCTGAGCTACCCAAACTATAAGAGAATACATGTTGTTGTTTTAAGTAACTACATTTTAGATTAATTTGTAATGCAGCAATAGGTAACTAATACGATCTCTATCTTTATATTATCCGTGGCCATTAAAGAAGCAAATGGTGGCAGAACCAGTTATTTTCTTCATGCAATAGAGAGAAGAAAAACAATCTGAATGTGTCACCTATCCTCCTGTCTAGAAGCTGAAAATGTCAAAATTCTAAATAAGCATTTATGGTAAATGGAGCATGAGTCTATGAATAAATGCCTGATAAAACTGCTGGGAGTTTTTTTAAAGAAACTATTTATTAACTCAGATCAATCTATTTTTGGTGGAATTTCATTCAGTGTAACAAAATAAGCTAGACTATGTTAGGGAAGGTTGATGATTCGGAGGGATTTAGGGAATAAATAGGAATACTTCTGTATACTCACAGATCTGTCCAGAACAACTCCCTTTAAGCCAGCTGTCTTCACATTTTCTACATTTTTTTTCTTTTTTACTTCTGAAACCAGATTTTTCAAGGGGATAAATTATTTTTCCTTGTGTGTGGTACTGTATCCTGTATGGAATGTAGGATGAGAAATGGCTGCCACATTGGTAAAATGCATGCTGCTGTTAATATACTTTCTTAGTGAGGTAAAAATGTGCGTTATTCTAACTCCTTTGCTATATAATACTATTTGCCACTGAAATACTTAACATTTGCTTGACATACTCTTCACCATCTTTGGTTACAAAACAGGGTGACATTATTTAGATATCTAAATTACTGTGATTCTGAATCCTAATAGACCATTCTTTCCTCCCTGGGGACGCCAAAGACTTAAGTTTAAGAGCTACACAAGGGCTCACTCCATTCAGTGGAGTTCATATTGGTATCTACTTCCTTTCTAAAAAATTTTACAAAAAGGAAAATAAGGTTTTTCCATTAGAGATCCTTCTTTTGTCTCTGCTGTTGTTGCTGTAGCACTGATACCACTCAACGAAGTCTCCTTTGAAAATAAGGATTCTTACCAGGACAGCTAAGTCCCTGGCTGCAAATACAGAGATGGAGATTTTGAGGAAATCATAATTTGAGCTGCCATATGACTGTGGCGCTGTGCCAATGACAAGACATTGGCAGGCAATCAAAGACAGCCATTGGGTTGGGCCCTCTTCCTTCATCTATTCTCAGTGTTTACAACCCAGGCACGTCTCCAGCCTCTGGCCTCTCCCATGCTTGGTGTAATGCATTTTTGGCTTTATGTGACTGAATGCCATCATGGAATTTTGTGGCAGAAAGAAAAGAGTGTCTAAGAGGAGACAGCATGTTCCTTAGCATTTGTGTGACTATCCAAAGAAGATACATACAAATAGCATGAAAAATTAAAAAACAGGCAATTTCTAAGTAAATTTAGTAAAAAAACAAAAACAAAAACAAAAAACCTCTGTAAAATACCTCCCATAGCCAAGGCTTGAAATTGGCACACTGTCTTTTTTGCCCACATACCATTGTGCACAGCAAATCACAGGGAGAGAGCAATCTGAACAATGAATCTGCAGAAGAAAAGCTAAAACCCACTTTTCGTCTGTATTTGATGGTTGGATTTATGGGAATCCAAAATATTTTTACAACTGTATCAAGTGTTCACTGCCTACATGCAGGAGCCATAGAGAAAGGAGGAGAAAATTAGCAATAGTGGTCAAAAAGACATTGAAATTATCTACCTTTTTTTTTTTTTTTTACACCTTGTCACAAATGAATGAGACTGCTTCCTCAGACTCTCAATTCAAGAGCAGACTAAAAGGATAGAAAACATTCTCTGAATCGCCTAATTTACTTTCAGTGCATAGTCTGTGCACAGGAGGATATGAGGCCTTGTTTGAATAGCATTCTCATTAAAGGTGCTACATCACACAAAAAATGGTGTGAATGATATTATGGCATTCATAGAACTTAAAGCCAGTTAACTTCATGTAGGCATTCTGTCAATAAAATTAAACTAATGGAAATGACAACAGATTCAATGTATGCTAATTGAAGATTATTTATAAAAAACAGTTAGTGTTGGTTCCCCCTAATTTAGTGTTACCATTATCATCATATTTACCTTAATGGCATAATTACACATAAATTGTTAGGAGAATCTTGCGAGCACTTAGTGACATGTATTATGAAACAGTAAAAGATATTCATCTGTTTAGACCACTGGACTGGTGGTGAATCATATCGAACTTCATAGTATCTACAAAATACTTACAAATTGACTTTTGTTACCCTTTTAATACCACATTAATATGGTGTAACCATCATTAATACCACACTACCACATTAAATGTATTAGAGACTTTTTGCACTATTACTAATCTGCAACTTAATGTTAATGTTAAAACTGTTCATTACTCCTGTTCCAGCCAGCCCAGGGTACAATACAGATCCCCATGAAAATTTTAAATAGAAAAAACCACCTTTCTAGGTCATCATGATAAGAGAAAAGAGGGGGGAAATCATCCCAGATCCTTCTCACTTCTCTCCTTCTTCCAGCTTCATTTCATGAACTTAAACAAGGAGGACACCACAGCACCTGCAGGCCAGAGCATTTTTTGAGGCATGTTACTCCCAGATTGTTTCTTGTATCTGCAAGGCATAATTTATTTCACATGTGTTTTCTCACACACTGATCTTCAAACAGAACCATCCATCTTTAATATTTTCAAATGGCTAAGTTCTTATCTGCCCATCATTAAAGACAAAGTCACCTACAGTCTTATCCCTAGGTTGATGTAATTGGTTTTTACGTTTTTGTGTAAGTTTTTTTGGTGCATTGTATTGGTTAGGTTTTGTAAAAATAATACTGCATAACAAATTTCCCCAACACTCAGTTAATTAAAACAATAATCATTTATTATTGTTTATATGTCTGTGGTTGGTGGGCTTTAGCCATTCTAGAGAACATTTTTCTTCTTACTACAAATCTGTAGGTCAGCGTATGTGGCTCTGGTGTTCCTGTTCCTGACACTGTCAGATTAACTATTGCTTGTATTTCTTCTGATGAAGACTGGGTTGGCCTCTAAATGGGGTTCTAAATGAGGCACAGGAGGACAAATAAAGATGTAAAAGACCTCCTAAAGCCTATACTTGGAAATGTCTTATTATCATTTCTGCTGGTGTTATCATTGGCCATAACAGATCACAGGCCAGGTGCAAACTTAGGAGCCTACAGTCATGTGTCCCCAAGATGAGGCTATGGTAAAGCTGTGAATTCAGAAATAGGTAAAATTTGAGGGCAAATTATATAATCTACACCTGCCTCTCTTAAGCAATATTTAACTTATAAACGTTATTTGTATGCCTACTTGTCTCTGCTATGTTAGTGCCTTTTGCATTGACATTTTATTTGCATAATGCTGTCACATGGTAGGCACTCAACAATGAAGGAACTGTTTTTCTATATATCAAAAAAAGACATAAATGAGACATACTTCTTTTTCCATTGGGCATTGAACTATATACATGTTACATCTGAAACTGGGGCATCTGAAAGTCTCTCTCACATGCTGAAGACAGCAGGGAGAAATTTTGCAAAGCTTGCATCTTTGCCATTTTTAAGCTGTTTAAATAATCAACTACAGAACTGACCTATCTGCAGTTTTTATAAAGATTCTTCGGATTAAATTAATTTAAAGTTGAATTTCCACTTTCTTACAGTCTAACCGATATATAACCATGCACTTTCCTACACTCTTGATTCTTCAACTTTGTATGATAATTAGGTTTGCCTGGTTTTGTCATTCCTTAGTTGCAGCTTTTCTCAGTGTGTCTCATGATTTGTTGTAGGCTTTGCCCGAGGTTTTTTTCTTGGTGCCCTTCACTTCTGCTGGGTGTTCTGGGTGACTTCATTCATCTCACAGCTTTACTTACCAACTCTGTTTTGATAACTACGAAATCTTTTCTAAAGTTTTGATTTCTCAACTTAGCTTCAAGCTCAGTTTTCTACTTATTATTTAACACTTTAGCTTGAGATTTTCTTAGATTTCCTTAAACTCATGAGTTCATGTGAGAACTCATGGTCTTTCTAACCCCATGCTGTTTCTCCTGTTGTCTTCTAGGCCAGCCTCCTGTGTTTGCTGGATCACAAACTTTACAGTCATCTTGGGCCCCTTCTTCTTTTTTTATTCTCTCCCCAGTTTATGAGCCACCAAATTCTGATACTTTACCTCTAAATTGTTTTCTGAATTTATATCTTTATTTTCTTCACTGCTGGTACCATCAAATGGGTGTTGCAGATGTACAAAGTGTCTATGGTAGAGGTGTGATGTAGTCTGAGAGGAGTTTAGTTTTTCTTGCCTTTGAAATTCAAGTCTATTTTCTCTGAGTTTGTTTGTTTGTTTTTTTTTTTTTTTTAGATCTATGAGGCATTCTGAAGTTTCTCTATGATGAACCTAGATTTGAATTACTTCTTGTTTTTCATGCTTGGAATGTGTTTTATATTCTGAATCATAAAATACGTATCTTTCATCAGTTTCAAGTTATTCTTTAATATTTGCTCTTCAGATTCTGTTTCCTTGTGTTCTTTCTATTATTTTCTTTAAGAACAAGATAGTCCTTGACATTTTTTACATTTCTACATACCACTGTATGATTGTCCACTTCAGATTTTTCTCACAATACTTGTATTTTATTTAGCTAAAGTAAATTTATAAAAACCTACCAGAGACGGAATTGTGGTATCAGGAGCCAAAGGAGCAATAACTGTACCAGGCATTGCTCTTAAGTATTTACCTATGTTAACACATTTTATCCTCTTTATCATCATCCCTGTTTTGTAGATAAATGTCATTTCACAGAAGGGTGAAATGATTTGTCATTGGTCATACAGCTCAAAGGTGGTAGAATCAGTATTTGAAAACAGGCTTCAGAATTTGTTATTTTTAAGTACTACATTATGCATTCAAACATTGCACTGTGTCCCTCCTTCAGGCTTCTCAGATACTTCTTTGTGAACTAAAATAAGTAATTTAGTAAGCAGAATTCAAGTTTATTTAATTCAAAAATACAAATTGAATGTAGCAATGAGCTAATGAAGAGGTTTAAAGAGAAATTGGCTCAATAAAAAAAAACTTTTTAAGTGTTATATAGTTTTGTCTGTAACAGTGTTTTAGGAAGTTTTGTGCTGTGGTATCATTAGCACCCAAGCACACAAGAAAGACAAGCACAATCTACTCTCTTGTTGCATGTCTAAAATGTAAACATCATTGTCCTATACAATTGAAGTGTGCCTTTAAGCTTATTAAAAATCATGGGCATCACTGAATCTGTTAAGTGATGTTAACATTATGCTACATTTTACTTTGAAAATGCAAAATTATTTTCCTCCTTGGAGAAGGTGGAATGGGAGCCCCAGTTGACCTGTATATAATTTTTAGAAGATCAGACACTTTCACTTCTTCCATTCATGGTAAGAGAGGTAGTGAGCTGACAGAAACAATTCTGTTTTATTTACTGGCCATTACAGCTGTAAAATACTGCAGACATCAGCCTAACATAAATCAGTTCCCCTCAGATGAATGTGCCTTCGGAGAGGCTTTCTGCCAAGGTTTCTTCACCTCAGCCATATGTCTCTGGAGTACTCTTGCTCTGTCTTTGGCAGCACTTTCGAATTTATTTTTGCTTTTAATTCTGAGTAATCCTCAATCAGAAGACAAATAAACAGAGGCTCAGAACTTTAGAGTCGAAAGGAACTTTGGAAGTTTTATCAGTTAGATCATCTGTCTCAGGATTCTTTCTGCTGCAAGCAACAGAAAACATGATTTATATTTACTAAAGCAAAAAAAGGAATTAATGCTTTCTATAAATTACTAGTCCGAATATAAGTCAAGTTTCAGGTAAGGCTTGATCTAGTGGTTCAAAACTCTCTTTAAGGACTTCATCAGTTTCTGTTACTCTACTCTTTCTTTACAGTATTTGCTTCATTCTCAGGTTCTCTATGGTGTCCTTCACAAGAAAATGGAATACATTGATACAATTTAGTCATTCAGAATCCACCCTTTCATTTGGCGGCACACTATTGCCACTCAAGCTACCTGGCTTCTCTACAAATGGAAATTCACAATGCTGGAGGAATTTGAAAAAATCCAAATTATATAAATAGCTCATACAACTCAATATCAAAAACAAACAATGCAATGAAAATGGGCAGGAGACCTGAATAGACTTTTTTTTTCAAAGAACACGTACAGATGGCTAACTAGTTAAGGAAAGAGGCTCAGCAGCACTAACTATGAGAGAAATGCAAATCAAAACCACAGTGAGATCTAGCCTCAGACCTGTCATAGTGGCTAACTCGAAAAGTCTACAAGTAACAAATGTTGGCTAGGTTGTAGAGAAAACAGGACCCTTGTACACTGTTGATGGGAAGGTAAATTGGTGCAGCCACTATAGGAAAGTTCTTCAGAACACTAAAAATATAGTTACCATATGATCCAGCAGTTCCACTGCTTTGTGTGTATCCAAAGAAAATGAAAACACTAATTTGAAAAAATACATGCACACCCATGCTCATAGCAGCATTATTTATAATATCCATGATATGGAAGCAACCCAAGTGCCCATCAACTGATGAATGCATCAAGAAGATGTGGCATATGTATATATATATAAAGGAATATAAAAAGAATGAAATTCTGCCATTTCCAACAATGTGGATGAACCTACAGGATAGTATGCTTAGTGAAATAAAAGAGGAAGACAAACTTGGTATGTTATCACTTATATGTGGAATCTAAAAAATAAAGCAAACGAATGTATGTAACAAAACAGAAGTAGACTTACAGATACAGGAAACAAACTAGTGTATAATAGTGGGAAGAGAGAAGGGAGAGGGGCAAGATAGGTGTATGAGATTAAGAGATACAGAGTAGAATGTATAAAATAGATAAGCAACAAGGATATATTGGATAGCACAAGGAATATAGTCATTTTTTGTAATAACTTTAAAGAGAGTATAATATATAAAAATATGAAATCACTATGTTGTACACTTGAAACTTATATAATACTGTAAATCAAGTATATTTCAATAGGATAAAATAAAATTGGAAAAAGTGGTCCCCCAAAGATATTTTCACTCTGGCCATGAATTTCTGAGCTCTCTCGATGGTTATTAGAAGCAAACACTCAGTCTTTGAGAAGATAAGATATGGCAACAGAGAGAGGTTTTTAAGGGTGTTACTGAGTTGGGAGAAGTGAGCTATAGCCCAGTTTCTAAATCCCTCAAATAATATTTGGTAAAAGATAACCTTCTTCTGTCTAGCTGGGATTACTGTTGATGCCTTTTCTGATTTTGAGGGTTCTTTCTCTTGATTAAAAGTAAATAATCTCTAGTCCCTATGAAATTGTGTAAAGAGTTTGAAAAAAGCAAACCTTCTTGAATTGACAAGTGGGAGTCTTTCATGCTTGGGCAGTGTAACTCCAGGGTGCAGAATACTTCTGGTCCTCCTGAAAAGCTGCTGAGGGCAAGAGAACTGCAGGTGTTGTTTTACTTTTCACTTCCTGGACTTGACATGACCTAGCCTTGGGGCAAAATACATCATAGTTAACTCTGAGGTTTTGGCCTTAACTTAAGTGTCTTCTGAAATTCTGTGTCAAATGAAATTCAATGGGATATTTCTACTCAGTTAAGACTTACCTAGGAAAACTATCTGGAAGGAAGAGTCAGCCCAGAATGGTTTAAATGATTATTTTAAGAAGGAATTATGTATGTATATGTGCATTTATGTATGTGTGTATGTATCTAACAGCTGTCTATCTACTTACGGATTTGGACATTAAGATGTGTTACTACTTGATGAGGGAAGATGGTGGTTGGACATTCAGCTTCCTCAGAGGCAGGGAAGAGGTCATTTACTGATAGGACAAATACCTGTAAGAAGGAAAAAAAAAGATTATGCAGATTCACTCACAACAACAATAAAAAAGCAAACTTTGAAAATGAAGATTAAGATGATGCAGGTGATGGGGAAATTAGAGTAGCTGACCTGTAGTGAGATTATAGAACCAAGAGAAATCCCATAATTGAGAGAAAGAAGAATCTATGAAACAAATCTGGCTAACATTTAGAAGATAAAAAACAAAATGCCAGAAAGATAAAGAAAATCTAATTATCGTCATTGTGTTTCAATGATTTAATAATGATAAAGAAACCTGATGCCAGTTCAGAAAATGGCACATATGCTGGGAGATTATTACACTGTGAAGCTCAAATAATAATGTTGTGCTGTATATCCAGAGATGAAATTACAGACCTGCCATCTGTTTTACTTGTGTTGGAGATTCATTTGGATATTTCAGTTTCTATCAATGTCATATATTTGCAAGGCAAGAGCCAGTGGCTCTTGTCTGTTCCCATGGTCCAAGCCAAGTTATATTTGAGTATGGAACTCATTTATACTAGCTGGTGTCCCCAATAGGAGAGAACACATCATGTGATAAAGATAATGGCTTTTTAGAAAGGGCTTAGCAATTAATGACACATGATAGGTCTTGAACTGTAAAGGCATTATCTTTGAGAAATAGCTAAGTGTCTAGACAGAAGACTGGTGATGCTGACTTCGACATTTTATTTCCTCTGTGGATTTAGACCAGTGGTTTCCAATTAATGGTGCATTTTTGTCCCACAGAGGACATTGGGCAATGCATAGACATTTTGGTTTTCATAGCATGGGGGAAGGAGGTGCTACCAGCATGCAGTACGTAGAGTCCAGGGGTATTTTTAAAACATACTACAATACACTGGTCAGCTCTCCAAAGCAAAGAATTATCTGGCCCAAGATATCAATAGTTTCAAGGTTGAGAACCTGGTTCAGACTAATATTATAATCTTTCTGTGTCTTTTTTTCCTCTCTCCTTGTATGAGGATAATTTCTCATAGAGTTTATAGAAAGAAATTAATGAGATGGCATATATATATAAATGCCTAGAAGTGGCAGATGTTTTACTAACTTTTGAATATGAACATTAAAAATTGTTTGTCTAATTAGAAAGGAATTATAAAACCTATGAAGTAGGTTGGAATAGGGTTGCAAGTGTGAAAAATGGGCTTCATATTATAAAAGAGGCACTGAAATACATCATTTAGGGGAGAAGTGTATACAATATTTTGTTTTCATTTCCTATTTTGTATCATGGACCAGAGCTTTTTATAAGAAGTGTGCATCATCTCCCATTACCCCACAAAACATTCCTTAGCAAATGTGTATGGATAGTTTAACATAATTGTATCACTGGAGAACATTGTTTTTAATAAGCTAACATGTTTTCCAGGTGATGGAGAGAGGATATGGTATTTTCTGAAAGCTATTTGTCCAAGGCAGTGTTGTTTTTCAAAATGTCTTAATATCTTACATTAAAATAAGTTATTTCAGAGTAGTTTGGGAAATGCTGAGGTGAAGGGAGAAGAAAGGAAAGGAAGAAAGAAAGGAAGGAGAGAGTGAGGGATGGGGAAGGGGAGGGGGTAATTGTTGAGGCATAAATGCATGCCAACAAGAGAGTGGATGACTACCATCTGGAATAGGAAACAATGACACGATAGAGACCAGGACATTTGGTTTGGAAGACCTGATGGCAACAGGTACTTAAGTTACCCTCACCTTAACTATGTTGAGTAAATGAATGCAACACAGTACTGAGAATTGTATTTGGAAACAAGTTTGTAGTCAGGGATAGTTACTCATTACAGCTATAATATTCCTTTTCTGTGACTAATATGCACATTCAGCCACGCTGCTTTTTCTGATCATATTCTGAAGTTTTTTTCCTCAAACTTGAGTCAGAGAAATCTAAAGGAGTTGGAGTAAAGGAGGAACTCTCCCACTCTGCTTAGTGGTTCTCCAGCTTGACTGCACATTGAAATCACCTGGGGATCATTAACAGTATGAGGCCAGCTTTTCTGTCCTACCACCACCATCAGAGATTCCAGTTTAACAGTTGGAGGCCTCGGAAATTTTACATCATTCTCATTATATGGGGCAGCAACCTAGTTAATGTGTAACTTAGAATGCACAAAAATGAAATAGGAAAGAGAGAAGACATCTCTCTCTCTCTCTCTCTGCTGTAAGACATATTATTAAACTTTGGGGACTTCATTGACAAACTGGATTGGAGTAACCCCTGAATAAAAGTAATGATAATGAAAGCAATATAATAATGGCTAACATTTACTAAATACCTATGCCTTTCTAACTTTGTAAATGTGCTGTACTGTCAATAATCTAGTTAAGTCTTTCAGTGTCTCTGAAGCAGATATTGTAATGCTAAATGTGGGATCCGTTACTTGAACAGAGAAGTTAGCTAATTTGGCAAGGTCACTCAGTAAGGTCTTCTGGATTCTGAGCTTCAAACGCTAAAACTAAGCTGTTGGATACACCAGAACCTGACCGTGACAGAAAAAGTCTTAGTTCTTAATTCTGGATGCACATTAGAATTTCCTGGTGAGCTTAAAAAAAACACACACGTGCCATTTTTTAGGTTAGTGAAAAATACTCTGTATGATATTTTAGTGGTGAATACTTGACAGTATGCATTTGTCAAAACCCACATAAGTTTACAACTCAAACACTGAACTTTAATGTATGCAAAGCTTAAAAGATGAATTAAATCAGAGAATCTCAAAATGGAATGTAGACTGTAAACAAAGAACCTAACTATATTATGAATGTATAACCTCACTTAAGAAAGTGGAGGAAAAAGGTGCTGCACTAGTAAGTTTGGATCTGAACAGAGATTAAAGACTAATGGCAGTGGGAACTGGACGTAAGCACTGCACTCTAGTTGGTAAGGTTATTTTCTACAGGACACAGGTTAACTATTCTGAAACCACTATATAAGTATATGGGAGGTGAACAATTAACTAAGTAGATGGTGAAAGGTTGCAGCCATGTTTCTCACTGCTGGAGTGGGAGGTTATAGATAAGCAAGGGGAGAGAAGGCTAGAATGACCCATGGGGTAATAGATTAGAGTTGGAGACATCAGTAGGAATTCATGTTTAGTTCTGTGTAGATACATGAATATTTTTGGGTTAATAATATACACATAAATTTTCTAGCTCTGTACTCTGAGAGGGCCTAGAAACAACAATGTCTCAGAAGCCATGGGCACACCAAGTTTCCAGCTGTTGGTTTCTAATACCATTAATACCATTTTCCAATTAAAGGAAACCAGTCTTCTTGGAGAAATGGTTGATTCTAAGGCTAGGGCAGAGAATATGCAAGATAAACCTGGAGCTCAAAAAACAAAACAAAACAAAACAAAACAAAAAGCCAAACTGATAGGATCTGTAAAGGGGACACAGGAGCCAAATAAAAGAGCTCTCAATAGCTGATCTTGTAATACTTTTAAGCAGCAAAATAAATAATGTAATGTTGGAGTATGAACCAAAGTATAGAGTAAATATCCACGAGACCATAATAATAGAAATAAATAATTGAATAAATAAGTAAATGGGAAAGAAGAGACAAATCTCCTGGGTAGAAGAATTCTAAATAATTAATGTAACTATTCCACCCTCAAGGGGGTGGAACAAAAGTATCTTCTACATAAGTGTGGGCTGCACATAGTGATTTCCTTTCAAAGAGCGTGATATCAAAGGAGGAAAGAATTGTAGCTTCACAGTGGACAAGCCTCATAAACCTCAGTCAGAAGATCGAGGCAATATCAACAGCAGTGTCACGTTGATGGTGTGTATTCTTGACGTTCTGTGATGAGAATGGTACTTTACCTTTGTCGCCTTCCTCCCCAAAGCCCATAACTTCCATTCAAGCATAGGAAAAACCTAGACAAATCTCAGTTGAGGGACATTCTCCAAAATAATTGACCAGTACTCCTCAAAATTGTCAAAGTCACCAGTAACAAGGAAAGTCTAAGAAACTATCACAGCCAAGAAGACCCTAAGGAGAGGTGCCAGTTGAATGTAATGTGGTACCCTGGATGGGGCCCTGGAACAGAAAAAGGACATTAGGTAAAAACTAGGAAAATTTGAATCAGGCACTGGCTTTAGTTAATAATACTGTATCCTTTTAATATACTGATTGTAACAAGTGTATCATATTAATAGTAGGTGATAATAGTACAGAAAATTGGATGTGGGGTATATGGAGATTCTCAGAATTAACTTTGAAACTTTTTGTAAATGTGTAACTATTTTAAAATTAAAAGTTATGTAAAATACAAAACAAAATACTTACGTCTTGGGACACATCTAGAGACATTTAATTTGTTTGGGGCAGAGCTTGAGTGAGGGTATGCTTTTAAAGAGCCTCATGTGATTCTAAGCCTTAATTGAGGATTAAAGTCCATTGAATTAGATGATCCCATTACACAACTTTTCCCTTCTAACATGTCCTAAAATTTGCCTTTTCAGTCCAGAGTTCTGGACTCTTTCCTGTAGGTTCTTGCCACAGGTGATTAGCAAAAACATCTCTTTTCTGAATCCAAATTTATGACAATCTAAACCTGAGTGCTTTGAGAAAAGTCAGATAATGTTTCTAAACTTAGTAGTATGTCCTGATGTCAATTAACAAAATAAAAATTATGTAACTTCTTAAATTAAAAAAAATACATAAATATTATTAATTGCATTTATGGTCCAGAAAGATAATTCAATTTAAGAATTATGGTGCCTCAAAAGTGGCAATTGAAATGACTGCCTGTTCTAGTATCCAAGTTGCAACTGAAAACTTCATTTTTTTTCTGTGCACAAGTTTGGTTCTGAAATCAGAGCAAATCAGTATAACAGACAACAATTAAAGGTACAGAATTATAAACTTTGCAATTATTCAGTCTGGTGGTTTTCCTCTGTGCCACATATTTCTTGGGAGGTTTCCTTGATGTTTCGGTGGCATAAGTTCCAGAACTCCACTCTCCTTCGATCAGAGGTACTCCTATATAATTCATTATTTTTTTCCTGATGTTTCCACATAGTATTTCATTAAAATAAAACAAAACAAAACTTTCTGATGTTAAGAAAAAAAATTAAGTCACCAACCTAGTCCAGTTCACTCAATGTGCAGATGAGGTATCTGAAGCCCAAGAGTCAAGGGCACATGCATGGTTCTGATGCCCAAGTTCTGTCTACAGTGTATGTGTAATGGTGTTTAATCTTGATGAGAATATGAATTTCAATGATGGCAACAAATCCAAACTTTGTAAGGTCTTATATCTCTGTCTTTTGAATAACCAGATGAGCTCAATTTGAGCTAAAAAATACTCAGTTATTTATGTCCATCTCTCTTCCTTCACAGATATCAGATCATGTATGTTGGCGTGCCTCTTAAAGGGCAGATGCTATTATGTTTCTTTGGCTGTTGGTACCTGTTTCAGTTAGATGTTGGACCCAATTGAAATAAGACACACCTGTATATATGTGAATTCTGTACATCTGACCGTGCTGATTCCACCACTAAAACATGGTCTAATGTCTTCTAAGCAGTACCTAGGAATTGGTAAAAAGTGCTGAGCTAAGGTTATGCTTTTATCTATAATGGGGAGTTTTTGTTGTCTTTGTTGTTGCTGTTGTTTCTACAGCAACTCTTTTAGAGATACTCAGACCAAATCTCAGGTCATTGATTGCAAAGCTGTCAGATTATATTGCAGAAAACTGAGCAAATGACATCTTAGAAATATTGCCTATTCAACACAATAAAGTTTGACGCTAATCAACTCCAATGGGATAATTCAGCTCCTTACATTCAAGAGTCCCCTTGGTTTAACTTTTAACAAATGTAGCAATGCACAAAGAGCTTTGGCTTGTCTGGTGGGTACACTTCCAAAAGCTTTAATGCTTGAAAAACTTTCAACTGTGCAACAACAGCCAGCCATGCCTTTATTATTACAAGTTTCTGAATATGGCTGAGGAGAGAAGATGCCACTGTGTTTTCTTTTAAAAGCCTGTAATAAGATAGAGCTAGCAGATAGGATATGGCCCTGAGGTGACTTAACTGTTTAACTCTTTTAAAAGTTCTCAAGATTAAATTGCTCTGTCTTTGACTCAGCATTTTACAAGCTAATACCAGAACATCTACTTAGACTGTATTAAAAACCCTTGAGAGAACTGTAATCCTGTTTCTGGAAATTTTTAAAAGAATTTAAAATGTCTGGGAAGAAGAATACTGGATACTCTAAGTACATTTTGTTGGAAATCTCGTTTAATTTTATTCAACATGAGTTGAGTTTTAAATTAAAAGTAAAAATTAGGAAGTGGAGAGAAACAGCAATGCTTCACTGATTAGAAGCTGTGTAGCCACATGTGTAAGTTTTTTAGATAAGTGAACCTTATGCCCTTATGTGTTACTTTTTTTCAGTCCAAATAATTTTGTAAGGACATCTGTGCACTTTCTTGCACAGAAGGTACTAATCACAATTATACCATTATTATGTTGAGGGCAGGCTCTCAGGTTATAATGTCTAGGTTCCTATTCTAGCTCTGTAACTTGCTAACTCAGTGACCTTGGCTATGCTATTTACCTCCTCTGAGCCTTAGAGTCCTCATTATGTAAAATAGAAGTAACTATAATACATATTTCACAGGTTTGTTTTAAGGCCAGAATAAATTAATCCATGCAAAATCTGTTCGTCCCTAGCGTATAGTATAAAATTATACAGAATGAAGAAGCATGTAGTAAAATTAAATATTATTGCTGTGGCTGTTTTTATAATGATGCTTCAATACACAGCCCATTCTGTCTTTACTTGTCTACCAAACTGTCAGCTATTAATTTTCTTGCATTTTTCACCATCCCCCCCATATCCTTTCCCCAAATGCTTCTATTCTCTGCTCCTAATCTGCTGTGAATTGGAAAACTAGATAAGACTTATTATATATATAATATTGTATAAGAATTATATACTGAGTATAATAAGCTACTGAGGAGTTAATAGACTCTAAGTAAGAGAGTTTAGCTTTAACAGAAGCTTGGAGCAAGGCTTTTGGGTCTGAGTCAGTTTTTATTTCAGTGTTTGGAAATTTGTTGTACGGAAGTTGCTGGAAGTCTGATTTGTTAAACGTGCTTTAATTATACACAAACAACTTAATTCTGCATACTTTCTCATTACACATGGCCTATACATTTTATTTTAGCAATATAAAACTGAGCTCCTCATTTTCTTTTAATATATGATAATTACTTACAATTTTAAGACAACTGAATTATACAGAGTGAGCATTCTTAGGTTTTTAAGTAGTACGACAAGTAAAGTTTATTTTTCATATAAAATCAATACTCCAGCAACTTTTTAAATGATTTGATAGAAGGAAAGATCTCCCATAAATTTCACTATTCTAACACATGGCTTATTTCTAGTTTTGTACATTCCCTTTTAGCTCTTATGCATAAACACACAAACTCTTAAATCACTTTGATAAAAGAAAATAAATTTATAAAGGCTAGGAATATCATATTTTCCTTAGTACGTCTGAAAAACTTTAACCCGAGCATTATATAGATCTTAGAATAAAGAATTCTTCTCAGTCATGGACTCATTCCTTAGCCAATAAAGAAATCAAGGTGTTTCCTTTCCAGTGGAATTGTTACTCAATTTCAGACAGAGAACAAAGAATAAGAAAGATATACATCAATTTACAGATGATAGTGATGGTAAATACTTCAAGTGAAAGCATGTCCAGAACCTTTTCCCCCATCCATTCTCCTCTTTGCTTATGCATATTTTAATCACATACTGATACCAATTATTCGATAAAAGACCCGAAAATCATTTTTGAAGATTATCAGCATCACATAGTGTTTAATCAAACAGTGAAATAAAATAAGATTCTGGGAAGTGATTGAAGTTATTTAGCACATACACACATATGTATTGGACCACTAGAAATTAAAATTGTGTTAAGTATTTTTAAAACGTCATTGAATTCTTCCGTGGCCTGCTGAAAACTTTTTCCCAGGAGTCATAGTTTATTGTCACTGAGTTGGGAATGGGTTTGGCTTCTTCAGCAATTGTGTTCAATAATGTTCTTTCTGAAATAACAGATATTCTAAATGGAAAAAATCCAAAGCTAGAAATTCTCCCATGTTTATAACATGGAAAGAGAATAAGGCATACTGCTGTCACAGTGTTGGGGGGATATGTTTGTAAGAACAGGAGATGGAGGAAGTCTCATTTATCTTCAAATCATGGGGCATTATGAAATAATTTTTTATTACTAAATGAAAAACAAATATAATAACTTATGAAAAAACTATGAATGATTTAGAAGAGCTGTTTACCAAAAGTTGTATCATATTATAATTGGTGATGTTTAAATAATTAAGTAAGCTCCAACATTTTTACATATCCTATCCATATTTAAAATCTCATTTGTTCTTGATTTAAATATGTGTGTGCCTTTACCAGTTGGTATTTAGGTGACTAATACAGATCATCAATATGATCTGTAATTCCGCAAATTGCCAATGTCCCTACTATTAGTATTCAAGAGTTCAGGGCAGGCAAATTGTTGGCCCTGACCTTTAGTAACCATACAGTGTTTGGCACTGAGCCATGATTGTTTCTGTGCTGGGAGTTTATTAAGTCCGCTTTTCCTCTGTCTTCCCCCTCTTCCCACTTGGCCTCCATCTTTCTGACTTTGGCCTGGCTACATCGTCTTGACTACCTTGATTCCTGGTTGGATCTTCATTTAGTAGTTTCACTTTTCTGTTTTTGACCCTGAATTGTTACCAAGTCACCCAGTCATCTCTGTCCAAAGAGGAATGCTGCAACTCCTCCCTTTAGTGAATTTCTTCTTTAAATTATTGGCCATAAATCTATTTTCTCCTTTGGATAATAAATGGCATAAAATTCGCTTGCATCCCTGAAGCTCACATCAGTGATTCTCTAGTCCAGCTGAAAACGACTCTCTGGTTCACCATGATGAATCCATTAAGCAGGCATATTTCAGGTCACAAGTTTCTGATAAAGTGAGTCCATGATGAAAATATAATTAGACCTGAGTTGTTCAGACTCCTGAGCCAACCATAAATATAAAATAGCTGCTTTTCATAGCTCCCAGTCGTCTACCTCTCCATATTGAAATTGACAGCTGCTATACAATTTTAAAATGAAATATCCAGTTTTGGATAACAGCTATTCTTTGGGGCTTTGACCAAAGATAGACTCCATTAAGCATCATCATTGGCTTGGCACTTAAAAAGGCAATTTGATTCTTTCTCCCAGGTCACTCCGCATCATCTCACCTCAGTCTTGACTTGGGAATTACTAAAGTAATCAGACTTCAAAGTTCTTCTGCGTCTCACATTTTATTACAGAAATAGTGGTTGGCAGTAGTGACATCAGCATACCTTTCTCATGATGTCTTTTCATGTCAGGGACTTCATAGTGCAGATTCTACTGGAATGTGCTGTTATCACTAGTTGTTGCTTTTATCTTCCATATAACTCCTCTGCCTACCATTTCCCTGCCTTCTTCATGTCAGGACATTTTACAGTTATTTATTGCATGAATGGTTTTGCTAGTGCCAGGATGGAGGCTCACCCAGTGATAAAAAGGACAATACAAGACATGACTGAAACCAAGAGAATAACTGAAACTCCTGTTAGACAACATCATTGGAGTGGGTTCATTCAGTCTTAGAAACCAGGTAGGTATGTGGAGCACAGTTGGAGGAGAAATGGGATATAATCAAGAGAAAATCTGACATCAGAAAAGTCTGGTGTAAGTGGTAAGAAGCAAACCGTGGTGACTGGAGTTTGAGGATGGGCTTTTGTATTTAGGTTGAGCCATGACCACTTTACAGGAGAGACTAGTCTCTCAGAACATAATGTCCATATAGGATTTTAGGCATGAAATAAAATGAGGAAAAAATACCATGTATGAAATTAATTATAAAAATGGCCACAGTTGTATCTGCCTCCTATCCATGCTGTCTGCAGTGTGAATCTTCACTTCTCTCATCAAGAAGTCCATTTCCCCATGTCTTAAATCTGGGCTGGCTTTGTGGCCTGGGACTTGCTTTAGCCTAGATAGTATGGGTGATGTGGCAGTTCTAAGCCAAAGTATCAAAAGATCTCATCTTCTTCCTCTTGCTCTTTTGGATCCCTGCAAGCTGTCAGGTGAACAAGTCTAGTATAGTTTGCTGGAGGGACAGAGCCCACGTGCAGAAAGGGAAGTTGTGCCTGCCAAAGCTGTCCTTGATCAGCCAGGCCTGATTCCATAGTCATCAATAAATCTGACCAAGATTGAAAAACCACCTATCCCGACTACCAACTTGCAGAATCGTATGCTTACTACATGGTACTTTTTCATATAAATGACCTCTAAATCACTAAATATAAAGATAGTTTGTTATGCATTACTAACTGCGACAGCTCTGTTTACTGAAACAGTGTTTGTACACAATTGGGATTCCACATTAGAAGGTAAGATTCATTCAACATCACTGTAAGACCGCATTAATATTGACCATCCAAGAAATTAATTCAGTATTACTTTTTTGTAGAGTATAGACCTTGTTATGGATTTGGAATGGGCTCAAGAGCCACAGCTCCAGACTCTAGAGTGTGGAAGAAATTATAGAGATTTTTGTTGGAAGAAGTATTTTGACAAAACCAAGTTGACTAAACTCCCTTCATTCATTAAACAACTGTTTTAAAAGAGAAGATGGCCCAAAAGAAGTTAAACAGTAGAAATTTTTTTCTCTAAGATTTTAAATGCTAGTTAAGGATTTTGTTAATCAAAAATTCTTATAAAACAAAAGGTAGCAAATATTGGCAAGGATGTGAGAAATTAGAATGCTTGTACACTCTTCTTGGGAATATAAAATGGTACAACCATTATGGAAAATAGTATGCGGTTTCCTCAAAAAATTAAAAATAGAATTATTAAAAACAGAAGTGGGATTCAGCATTCCCACTTCTGCATATATCCAAAAGAACTGATATCAGGATCTTAAAGAGATATTGGCCTTCCCCTGTTCACATTATTCACAATTGCCAAGATACAGAAACAACTTACACGTCTATCGACAGGTGAATAAAGAAAATGTGATATATACACACAGTGGAATGTTATTCAGCCTTAAAAAAGAAGGAAATTCTGCCATATGCAACAACATGGATGAACCAGGAGGACTTTATGCTAAGTAAAATAAGCCAGTCACAGAAGGAAAAATATAGCATGATTCCACTTAAATTAGCTATCTAAAACAGGCAAATTCATAGAAGCAGAGTAAAATGGTAGTTATCAGGGGTTGAGGAGAGAGGGATATGGCTATATAGTTTCAGTTGTGCACAATGAATTCTAGAGGTTTACTGTAGTACATTATGCCTGTGGTTACCAATACTCCTTGTACACTTAACAGTTGTCGAGAGGGTACACTGCATGTTGTGTTTTACCAAGGTTAAAAAAGAAAAAGACATGAGTTTAATTTTATAAAAATTGTCTACCTTGAAAGTTCTCCCCATTCTTCCTCAGGCACCATTATTACTGCTATTCTGATGGCATATCGCATTGCTAAGACATTTTTCCTCTACAGTATTTTGAAGAGCCTCAGGATCTATTACCCAGTGATTGGTAAGAAAGCTATAACTTACATTATTCTTGGAAAGAAATAACTAGAAATTTCATCACAATTTTTATTTTCAACCTAAAGAAGAGAAGGCAGATAAAATAATTTAATAATGTTCCCTCAGATCATGAAGAGTTTATACAGTAGGATTGGTGACCAAATTTTGTCCATTTTTTATGTCCATGGGCACAAAGTGTAAGAAAAGAAGTATGGGCCTTAGTGCTCTCTGATAATTTGTAAGTCAGTTAGTCGTGGCATAAAGACAAACACATTTTAAAAAATGCATCTGTCTTAGTCCAGGCTTCTATTAACAAAAATACCATAGTCTGGTTGGTGAACAACAGACATTTATTTCTCACTGTTCTGGAGGCTTGGAAGTCCAAGACCAAAGTGCCAACAGATCCTGTGTCTGGTGAAGGCTGGCTTCCTGGTTTGCAGATGGCCAGCTTCTTCTTGTATCCTCACATGGTGGAGAGCTTGCTCTCGGGTCTCTTCTTTTTAGGGCACTAATCCCATTTATGGGGGCTCTACTCTCAAGACCTAATTATCTCCCAAAAGCTTCATCTCCTAATTATGGGGACCAGTTGAGGTTAGGATTTCAACATATGAATTTTGAAGGGGACAAAAACATTCAGTTCATAACAGCTACTACATACAGCTTTACATATGGACAATCCAAAAATGCTTTATACAAACAATGCAGTAAGATAACATGAGATTGATATAACCTACAGTGACTTGGGAAATCCTTCTTTTCTAAAGTGAACTGAAAGAAGGATAGAGAGGAATTACAAATAAGAAACAAGAATGAGAATGCAATTCCAGGAGAGTGCAAATGTTTAGTCTGCCATTGCTAAAAATCCAGTGAGAACTAATAGGGAGATCTACTTGATTAGAACAGTTAAAGGAGAAATAAAGTCAAATTAACCAGAATGGACAAAATTAATGGGACTGTTTCTATACCAGCATGGAGAATTGGAATATTATTTTATAAGCAAATATAATCTGACCAAATGAACACTGTAAACCACATTAATATAGTCATTGGCAGACTAATAATTTCTCACCACTTTTAACATACCCCAAGTTTCCATGATATTTCACTCATTAACTGTGGAAGACCATGGCCATTGTTTTTTCTACCCTCATCGAAACTAATCAATCTAAATATACTAACCCGGTAGTAGGATCATGGCTCCAAAGTGAACTGGCTCATAGACTAGCTGTACCATCGCCCACAACAGACCATGATACTTGCATGAAAGATAGATTCCCCTTATTTTTAAAAGGCCCCTAATGGAATTCCCTAAATTTGGATAAACTCTTATTTTTGTCAACCTAGGAAAGTGGAGATCCCGTTTTCAACTTCAGATATTTCATTGGCACTTGCGTGTCTTTCACTGACCTGTCAGTTCTTTTTCCTTTAACTCTAATTTTGCTTTAAACTCGCATTGCTTGTGGTACTAAGGGGACACCCACTAGCTGTTGCGTGAGTGAATAAATGAGTGAACCCTTTGGTGATACTTTCATATGAGCAGCTGTGAGTAGCAACAATGGGTAGAATGCAAGGGTCTTGAGGGAGCTGGCTGTTACTACTTCTGTGTTTTCCCGGACACTTAGCATATTGCTGCAGAGGTTGTAGGAGCTTATCTGATGCTTGTCTAACATAATAGGTTCAGTGACCATGGGATGTTAAAATGGAAGGAAAATAAAATTCTGGCCTTTTCCTTAATGAGCTTTAAGAATAATAGTATAGGGAGCATAATAGTAGTACAGGAGCATCGCTATATATTTAAGTTAGCTGAGTAAATTCCTATTATTAGGTAAGTACTAAAGAAATTATCTGGTGTGTCATGGATATTTATCTCCTACCCATCTTTATCTTAACTCTTTGGAGCTCTCTACATTGATTCATAAAACAACAGAAACAACTCACTGAAGAATGTAGTTTTTATTGTGGACAAATCAAAAAAGCCTAGCATTTGGTTAATTGCTGGCTGCTGGCTCTTTGTGAAGTCTGTTCACTCTGTGCTCTGCACTCTCACTGTCCTCTCTAGACTCATGACTCAGATGTTCTAGGTTATTGATGGTCTCTGATGACTCTCGGTGTTTGAGACTGTGCAGGGGTAGCTGAGCCATCTTGCCACATTGTGTCCCACATACCGTGGGCCCCCGCCGACAAGTGACAACTGCAGATTGGGTTCCCAGTGCACTGGGTGCTTCATATTCACTCTTGATCTAGGAAAAGCAGTTGAATGATGCAAACAGGGCCTTCTCTCAGCGTGCTGTGTGGCTGCTGTGATGATATGCAATTCTCACAACCATCAGACTTTTTGGAGGTGACATTATGAGTAGTATCTCACTGGTGGGCAGTGTAGTGCCACAGTTAAAACTGATAGCTGAAGAGTTAGACTCTCATTAAAACTCGACTCTGAAATTTATTAATTATGACCTTGAGCCAGTTGTTCAGACTGTTTCCTTATCTCTGTCATGGGGACGATTATAATTGTTGTAAAGACTAATCAAAGTGTTTGGCATATATTAAGAACTCAATAAATGTCAGCTAGTCCTGTTTTATAATCTAATTTCCAGTGATAATTAATATGGCTTTAAAGTCAATGAGGCCCAGTTTGGAATCCTGATGCTACTTTGTGAACTTTTTGATATTTTTGCACTGATTGCAAAGGCAAAGGTGAGTACAGGTTGGTTTGCATTGTGTCATCAACTCTGATTTAGAGGTACATGTATTACATGGTGTCATCAGCGTGACAGTTTTAGCCAGGCCACTGCTGTTTGAGCAGTGGATTTTATATACATCAGCCATTTAGGTTGTTCATTGCCCACTTGGTACTAATTATGTAACAGTTCAATTTCACACCAAGACCTTAGTATCAAGACATTCAAGAAACTTCAAAGGAAGAAAAATAATTACTGTGAGGATACCCATAGCTGGGAAGCTTCAGAAGCTGGCAAATCGATGAATTGACTATTCTCTTCATTTTTCTCTCCAAACACACATGGATCCTTTCCATGGAGTTTCCCTACTTTCTTGACATACTACCTACATAGCATGGCTTCCCATCTTTTTTTCTTTCTCAAGAGTATTTTCTGTTTGCTCGTCTTCCTTTATGCCTTTCCCTTACTATATTCATTGTTCCCATTTCTTTGTGCTTCTCAGTTCAGATTCCTGAGAAGGCAATCAGATCAGTGACCTCATTTCTTTTAGATGCTGACTCATCTACAGACAGCTCATCTCAGCTCTGTATCTGAGGCCAGGAGCAGGCTGCATCACAAGGTACAAAACAGGGCTCTGAAATGTGAGGAGGATGGGCAGGGCATTTCTCTGAAAATCTATGTGGCTGGAGCAAACACGCAGACATCTGTAGGTCAGTGATAATTCCCATGAAGGCCATGGCTTTGTTTGTTTGACGTTTTAGTAGTTTACCTACTTTAGCAGTTCTATTGAAGAAAATGATTGCTGATTCTTGTTGAGGCTTGGATATTAGAACTTAGAAAATAAGAATCAGGCACTGTGTAAATGGTCCAGTCAGAAGAATATCTAAAGTTAATTTTGACTACTTTCTTTAAAACACTTATATTTAATTAAAGGAAACATTGATCTAAAAATGGACCTTTTAAGTCATAAAAGTAAAGTGTAAGAATTGCTCATGATATGGTAAACAAAATAGAATGAACACATAAAAATTATTAGGATATGTCATTAGATGCCACCATTTTGACCTGCACATAGATATTTCCTAATTATTAAAGAATATTTTCAGTTGTCCAGAATGATTCAGCTACAGTTTTGTAGCATGTATGGAAAATGATTTTTGTTTAACCGTAAGAAAGAAATGCTTCTATAGTCATATTCTAAAACACCATGCAAAAATCAGTAGTTTGAAGTACTTAATAATAAATGTTTATAAAGGAAATATTGTTTCAACCATGGAAGAGTGAGAATCAATTATTCTATTCCTATATTGCTCAGGGGGCAACACATACTCATTTGTTAACAAATGTATTGCTTTATCTTTTTGAGCTTTAAATAAAATTTAGTCACCAATGTGGATGTTTGGGTATCATTAGAATATTGAACTTCCCTGCTTGACTTCCCAAAATTCAACAAGGCACTGAGATAGCCTCATATTGTTAAGTAAATATAGGAATAAATAGCTCCATATTTTTCAGATTTGTGAAGTTAGCAACTTACAGATTTAGATTTCTTGCATGTTTAAAAACTATAGCTTAAGCCTAACACCCATGAAGCAGATGGAAGGAAACAATGGGCTTTGTTCACTGTGTCCAGTTGTATACATCTTGGCTATCATTTAGCCTGTTGTGATAATTTTGTCCCTTTTTGAATTTAATTAATTAATTTAATTATTCTAAGTACAATACTTCACAACATCAGTGTTTAGGCTGAGCTTCCTTAACGTCTAGGGCTGACTTGAGTTGTGTCAGACTCAACAGACGGCCTTGGAAACCAGAATGCTCAGTAGAACCATTTACTCATTTAGATCACAGCTGATTGTAGGTAACACCCAGTTATTTAGCAGTTTTTGTGCTCCACTCAGTGATCTACAAAAACATAGGTTTTCTTACACATATTAATTTTGAGACAAAAACAGCTTCAATCAAATCTTGCTTTTATATCTTAAAAACCATGTTTTATATACTTTTCTTATTTCATCTTAAAACTTGCCTTATTTAATATGTACTTGGCATTTTGTCTGTTTTGTTTGACTTTTTACAAATGTTATTTTAATTTTTGATTTATTACCTAAACAAAACATGCTATATAAATCATTTTTAGCCTTTATACATTTGCTGGTCAAAAAATGAGATATTTAAATGCTATCAAATATTTTAAATCAAGAAAACATATAGTCTTTGCCATGAGGATTGCATGGGATTGCTGGGTAGTAATAAATGCCAGGGGATCGAGTTAGTGCATTTGGCAAAGACCAGAAGCATGAAGCACAACCAAGAAGCTTTTCTCAGACACAGTATATCTGAGGTTTGAAATGCAATGAAGACTCATGAGTTGGGAAGAAGTGAGGATTCTAAGTGTGCAGGAAATTTAGCATCATTTGCTGATGTTTCAATAGTATGACTAGAGGACATAACAAGATTGCAGATATCTCCAAGATTCCAGGTTAGGGCACTCCCAAGCAGCACTCAAACATTTAGGCCTAAATGTGTGATGTGATGTGTGTGTGTATGAGAGATAGGACATGACAAATGACGAAAAATATCACCATAGATAAATGCTTAGTTCTGTCTTACTTAGATGCTAGTGCTTGGTGATCAAAGGAGAAGGTTGTGACTTGAGTTTGACTTTGAAGTCAACAGGATGTGCATAGTTTGGTGAATGCTCTATAAAGGCGATCCCCAGTGAATGAAGGTGACCCCCTCTTGTGGGATCCTTTCCTGTGAGTGTGGGCAGAACCTGTGGCTTACTTGCTTCTAACTAATAGAATATAGAAAAATCAATAGAATGCCATTCCTATCATATATACATATATGTATATATGTGTGTATATAACATATATAAAATATATACAGATAAGACACATATACATGTATGTCACGTATCTTGGTTCTATGGTTATACATATATGTTATATATGTGTGTATAGTTTTGAGCAGAGCAGACTGGAGTGAGATAGGAGATCATGGGATGAGTGCCCTCTCTTGCTGACTGAAGAAGTGAGCTGCCATGTTGTGAAAGGACCTGTAAGGGGATCACATGGCAGGGAATGGTGAGTGACCTCTAGGAGTTGAGAGCAGCATCCAGCCCATAGACAGCAAGAAAACAGACCCAGCTGGCACCTTGATTGTAGCCTTGTGAGACCCTAAGCAGAGGATTCAGCCAAACCATGCCTGGACTTCTGACCCATGGAAACTAAGATAGTAGATGTGTGTTGCGTTAAGCCACTGTATTTCTGGAAATTTGTTAGGTAGCAGTAGAAAATTAATGCAGGTGGATAGGAAAAAAATGAATATATTCTAGATATGTAGAGCCACATGCACTAAGGTGCAGTGGATAAAATAAGGTCCATCTACTCATGTATTGGGTATATGTGCTAGAGCCAGAGAAATGTGTAAGAATATGAAGATTCTGTGGGCAAATGGAGCCGGGTTTATGTGACACCACAACTAGTTTGTAGGTGCTCTGAGAATTTAATCTCCATCTTTGGGTGTGTCTTGTTTTGATTTGTTTCCTTTGCATTATAGCTTAAATTTTGTGTGAAATCAATGTGAAAGGACTCATTTTCCCTAGCATCCAGGGTTACATTAGAATAATTAAAGAATAAATAACTGGCATTATCTCTGTGGAATATTGAGAATTTTCTAAAACAAAAGTATACTCTTCTCCTAAGTTTCCCAGAGTATAGAAAGAATGCTAAAATTTAGGGGGGAAGAAAAAGAAAGAAAAAAGAAAGAAAGAAATAGATCCTGAAGAAAAGTAGAAACAGGAGCTGAATCACTGTTTTGATCTTAGAACCGGAAAGCCTAAGTCCATAAAATATTAAGAAATTGGAACTTTGGTCTGACTCAGTTGAGGCTGTTAAATTATGCCTTTCTGGGAATTCTTAGAAACCTCTCTAAACTAGAACTGCTGCTTCTGCAGTTTTCTTCACCTGAAATTTTTTATTTTTTTCCCCTATAATGTGAGGATAAGAGAAGGCCTTTTTTCATCTCAATATTGTGAGCAAATGAATAAGTATTTGTAAATAAAATAAAATCCCTTCTGGAATGGGTACTGGGGGTGCTCTTTCCAGATCTCTTTGGACCCCTTTTACTCTTTGGGTGCTTCCTTCTCCTGACTTCGGTTTGCTTTGCTTGTAGGTTACACATCTCTCAGAACAGCTGCCCTAAGGCTACTGGAATTCCTTTACCCGCGTATGTGGATGTGTTTAGATATGTGTATGTAATGAGTTTCTGTAGTCTCACTTTTAAGAAACTTGTTTATACTCTGTATACATTTCTCCAACTTGCTTTTTTGAATATAGGAACATGTTACTGACCTCTGTCAACATTTGAGGATGGAAATCTGCCTCAGTTTTTTTAAGTAATAGGTGAAATTTTAATAAGAATTTTTCCTACTAAACAGTACTCACTTCTTGTGCTGGTGTATCTTTATATGCATATGTAGTGATAGTTCTTCCATCTGAAAAAATGCTAATAATTAACTTTTGCTTATTAGTAAGAAATACTCAAATCAGTATGTAATTCAGTGCATTTAGAAAAACTTGGCATCTCTTGAATGCAAATCCCTAGTTTCTCACAAATACTCCCCTCCCTAACATCCCTGCATCTTTCTCAATGTATTGTTTTGGTGTAAGCGTGTGGGGACAGCTTATGTATCCACAGTCAAAATGCTGATTCTTACAACCGAATTGCCCTGTGACAGGTTGCAGTAGTATATATCCCAACTGTTAGTTTATATTGCTGAATACGTCCATTTTTATATTTGTAAATAATTTGCCAATCTGTATTTAATTTTAACGTTCTTTATTGTGTCACTTGCCATATAGGAGTTTATTTTTTCACTTAAAAATTCTGGTTTTGAATTAAATTGAATTTTAATGTTATTTAACTTTATTTAATATATTTCTCACTTGTGATTTCTGTTTCATTCTCGAAGAGGTACACTTTCTACAAATAACATATGTATTTTTTCTTACAGCATTTAAATTTTTATTTTCTACCTTACTGTGAATTTATTTGGAATGTGTGCATTTAGGGTGGTCGGTGCAAGGTATGCATCTAACATTTTTTTCTGCACAAAATGGTAACCTAGTGTAGATGTTCATTCAACTGAATGGCCCATAGTCTGTCTTTTGATTTTGAATTATGTGTTTTTCACATAAGAATATGTATGTATGGGAAAGCATATAAATAGTTGTAGTACATGGTTATTTCCAGGCTCTCCTGTGTTTCCCTGCTGTCTCATGTCCGTTTCAGGACTGTGCTCATGTAATTGCTGTGGCTTAATGATGTGCTTCCACATTTAGTAAGGCAAGATCACAGGCATTGTCCTGCTGACTCAAGATTATTATAACTAACTTAAAACATTGATCTTCCCTTCCTGCTTCTCTGGCTTTGTGAAGTCCCAGTCCTCTTGGCAAAGTCCATATGATTTCTAGCTTGGTAATCTGATTCTAAAATCAAAATATGTTTGACAGTGTTTTGGAAACTCTAGGAGACATGAGCATGTAAACTGTGCACATTTTATCGGTAGTAGCATTTCTCATATAATTCTTACTCAACTTAGGTATAGGGAGGGAAAATGCAACTTTCATATATTGTCTGTAACTATTTGTATTTGCCTCCTACAACCTCCTGTAGGTTATTAATAAAAGTGTATTCATTACGTAAACCAAGACGTATTCAAATTTCTTAGAGTATTTGAATATAATTCCCTGCTCTCTCTCAAAGACTGGTCTATCCTAAACATCCCTGATTCTCTCCTCAAAGTGGTGTCTGGGTACAACGGGGTGGGGGGGGGGGTCCTTCTGCTTCCTCTTGCTGTCCTTCCCTTTCTCTGGCCTCCAAAGCAATGCCCCTGTCCATCTTGGAGCCATCAGCCCTGCTGACATCCAGGGCTGTAGTCAGCATCTTTTCTCTGGGCGTAGACAGAGCCATGTGATGCTTTCTGGCTACCTCAGCATCACCTGAGCTGGTGCTCTCCACCCTCTGATTGTCTGACTGTGAATCCTATTTGGTTTGTAGCCCTGAGAGCAGAACCCCTAGGGTAAATTCCTCTGCCCAGTGTCCCAGCCAAATGCTCAGCTGCTCTGGCTGTGCCTTCCCCACATCAGACCTGAGGGCAGGAAAGCCAGGAAACTAACCATTTGCAGCTCTCTGTTTTCATGTGCCTATTTTCCACATTGATGTGGGAGCAGCCTACAAGGCAGTCTCTTTCCAGATTAATAAGTAGTTGAAGGCAAAAATCCCTGGCCTCCCTGACTTCCTGAACTATGGAACGCATGTGATTCCCCAGCCAGGACGCTACATCTGTTCCCTTCATACCTTCCTCTCCCTTGACCTTCTCTCCTTTGTACCACCCAAATGGGCAGCGAAAATCATGTTTTTCCCCCTTTCCTTTTCATCTCCTTGACTCCTTCTCATTGACTCTTTGTTTTTGACTCCAGCTGGTTTAGTGGGGCACAGAAATATGTCCTTGCCCATTATTCAGATTGTATTCCATGTAACGGCATCCTCAGAAGATACCATTGAATATACAGTCAGGATGATGCCTCTTGGAGTTGTGAAGCTTGGAGGCCTTGATCTTTACACAGTGGGGGATTTTTGTCACAAGTCCAACTAGGTCAGTCACACAAAATGAAAAGAAGAGAAGAAGTAATTTAGCAAATCTTTTATGAGGACAATAGCCTGGTTTTCAAGGCTGTTGTCCTACTGAATTGTAAATGTCAGTAGCAGTATCTCCTCTTGGCGTTTTTTCTATAGTAAATTCTATTAGGCAGACAAATACCTAGAAAAGACTAGAAATGAGGTGAAAGCCAGGTGCTATAAAAAGTGTAGGAAAAATTAAACAATTTTTAAACATTATCCTTATTATTCATATAGAATATGTAAGGCACAGTATTAGCATGAGAAGGAACACATTGATCTCAAAGTCATTGTCACTCAGAGCCTCGGGTTTTGTATATAGGAAAGAATATAACAGTACCTCCTCTAACTCTTCATAGGATTTCAAAAAGAGCCTGAAAAGCACCATTTAAAAGCTTGTACCATTAATCCTATCTGCAGGCACTTCTCCTCCCTTTTGCATTTCATCCCAGAGACTGATTTTAACCACAAGTTAAAGACAGGAACAGTTCAATTAAGAACAGTTCATATGTCTGCAGCCACTAGAGGTTAAAGAGTGGCAGGACAAAAATAAATGAAAAGTTTTTGAAAGTTACCCAGTAACAGACATTGTACTTGTAACATTCTATATTTTCACTTGGTTGACATTCACAGGACTCGTCTGCATTTCACAGATAAGGAAACTGAGGCTTACAGGAGTCTGGAAATTGTTGTAACTTACGAACTAGTAAGTAGCAAAGACAGAGTTGAATTCCAGCCATGACAAGCTTCAAGGCTATTTCTCTTTCCAAGGCACTTTGGATTACAAAGAGAATGTGCTTCAAAAAAAATTTTAAATGTAGCTTCTTGCTCATTAAAGAATAGTGTAAGTCAGAGGTGTGTGTGGGATAAATGCCACCCTGCCTTTTGGTCTAGTGGCAGTTGGTTTTTGGCAATTCCAGTTCCTGTGGGGTTTGCCATAATAATTTCAAGGGTAGGTGTAAGAGTAAGTCAGTAAGTCAAACTGTGTTTTACAAGAATAAGTATCTGTGGTTCTCTTAAACTGTGTTTTACTGCTACCAAACACCATATTTCCTCCTCTCCTTCCCCTCATATATACACAATACCACTGTTTAAATTTCATGATGACCATGTTCCCACTTTATTTTCTATTTAACCTTGGCTCAGATCTTAGTTATTTCCAGGGGAAAAGTGACACACATTTTAGGAATACCTAGATAGATTTACAAATGATGTATTGTGCGTTCATCCTCATTTTATATTCATCTTTACTTGCGATTTAATTCCCCTGTCACTTCCAAACACTTTGGATGACGAGGACTATGCAATTTGTGCGTTCATTTCACATTTTATATTGATCCCTCTGACCTTATGTATCATGCTTCATGTTTTTATTACATCTTATCAGACCTGATCTTATCATAGGATGTTTCATTTTCTCCTAGAACTAAGATTTACTGTGCCCTAGGGTTCTCAAATTTTAGAGGCCATTTCATTTTAATTTTGTGTCATTTTTTGAAATGAGCTCCATAATATATACGTAGCTTTGGCTTGCCTCAAATCAAAGTTTATCATTAAATTTCCTTTTGGAAGCCAGCCCAGCTTACTGATACCAGGTAAATGGTTACTTGAACAATGAATTGCAGTGTCTTATTTGTGTCCTAAAAGCAAAAGCTTTGGTGTAAAAAAAAAATGCAGATACCGAAAGAAATAACGTTTTGATGTTAGCTGTGTCACATCCTTAAATGAAATAAAGATTCCATTTTTATTTGAATTAAGTCTTCACAGGTTTTTTGTTTGCTTGGTTGGTTTTGTGGTTTTTTTTTTTTTTTTGGACAGTCTTTTTCATTGGCCTCTGAACTCTACTAAGACAGAGCATAGGTGGCTCTTCCAAAGTTTAGGAGCTACTGAAATGAAATTATTTGTAAATTTAATACATACATTTGTAGATCTATTTTAAGGCCCTTATAGAAATAATTTCCAGTGAAGGCACTGCTTTTTAGCTAGCACAAGGAGCCATAAGAGTCACCTGCTTTAAAACATTGGCATACTTTAAAAATAGATGAACTAGGAGGGGAAAATAGTCATGTGACCTCAGAATTCCAGTTCTAGGAATTTAAAACCTAAATGAATAATTGGAGACACACAACTAAGTATTAAGAAGTTCCTTGTGGTCTTCTTTGTAAGAGCAAAAACATGAGAAATAATCAAAATATCCAATAACAGAAAACTGTTGACATATGGATTTTCTATAAAAAGCTCCATAGTCCTTATAAATTACAAGTTTGATGGTAAGAAGTGGCATGGGGAAAGGTGTACAAAGTCAAGTTAAAAAATACAACAAAAAAAGCAACCCAGAAATGGAAAGAGACTGAAAGACAAACTAGCAGGTAATTGAACACCTCAAATCACATAAATCCCAGAATGATTAAGAAGTAGTGCCATGGGAAGAAAAGATCTGATGGGGCGCAGGAAGGCTAAAGAGAATTACTGTTGCAGCAGACTGTAGCCAAAGCTGGCAAGATACTAAACTCCCAAATCCAGTGGGTACCAAGGGGCCTAAATAGCAATACTTTATAACAAAAGATCAAAATGCACAACTTGTTACAAAGCTTCCTGGTTTATAAACTTGATACCACTGAACCGCAGGGATTAGAGTGCAGGTGGAGTTGAATACGTAGTAAACACGTGTCATTTTTGCTGGGAGTAGTCTGTGAGGTAGGAAAGATTCAGAATTGTTAGCGTATCTGAAGCTGCAAATCTCTGAAAGTTGGGGAGAAGTAAAGGCTAAATTCTCTCTCTCTTTTTTCTCTCTCTCTCATTATAGAAGCTCCACACCAAACTAGAGACATATTGCAGCTCTGTTATCTCTCTATTATAAAGTCCAGAAGATAGCTGGCCTAAGAAGGACTCACCTAATTCAAAGTGAACAGTATTCCAAAAGAATCAGCATATCTATGTAAAGACATTATGGTTGGGAAGGGTATGGTGGGAAGGAGGAATGGAGCCAGAAAACCAAAAGGCAAACAGAGAAACACATCAGGTAAATGTTACCATGGGGAGGATGAATATTGCGACCAAACATACTTCTGTGGATTCATATACAGACATACCAGGCATACCTTGTTTTATTGCATTTCACTTGATTGCATTTTGTAGATGTTGCATTTTTTACAAATTGAGATTTTGTGGCAACCCTGCATCAAACAAATTTATTATTGCCATTTTGCCTATAGCATTTGCTTACTTTGTGTCTCTATGAACATTTTGGTAATTCTCACAGTATTTTAAACTTTTTCATCATTATTATTATGTTTGTTATGGTGATCTGTGATCAGTGACCTTTGATGTTACTGTTGTTTTGGGGGGGGGGGCATGAACCATCCCTCCATAAGAAGGCAAACTTAATTGATTAATGTTGTGTGTGTTCTGTGTGCTCTACCGATCAGCCATTCCCCATCTCTCTCCCTCTCCTCAGATGTCCCTATTCCCTGTGACAGACACAACGGTATTGAAATTAGGCCAAGTAATAATCCTACAATGACCTCTTAGTGTTCAAGTGAAAGGAAAAGTGACATGGCTCTCACATTAAATCAAAAGCTAGAAATAATTAAGCTTGGTGAGGAAAGCATATCTAAAGCTGAGATAAGTCAAAAGCTGGGCCTATTGTGCCAGTCAAGTTGTGAATGCAAAGGAAAAGTTCTTGAAGGACGTTAAAAGTGCTACTCCAATGACATAAACAGTAAGAAAGTGAAACAGCCTTATTACTGATTTGTAGAAAGTTTTAGTGGTCTGGTTAGAGGATCAAACCAACCACAACATTCCCTTAAGCCAAAGCCTAACCAAACAAGGCCCTAACTCTCTTTAGTTCTGTGAAGCTTGTGAGAGGTGAGGAAACTGCAGAAGAAAAATTTGAAGCTAGCAGAGGATGGTTCATGAGGTTTAAGGAAAGAGAGCCATCTCCATCACATAAAAGTACAAGGTGAAGCAGCAGGTGCTAATGTAGAAGCTGCAGCAAGTTATCCAGAAGATCCAGCTCAGATATTACTGGAGATGGCTTCACTAAACAACAGATTTTCAGTGAAGACGTAACAGTCTTATATTAGAAGAAGATGCCATCCAGGGCTTTCATAGTTAGGGAGGAGAAGTCAATGCTTGATTTCAAAGCTTCAAAGGACAGGCTGACTCTCTTGTTAGGGGCTATTGCAACTGGTGACTTTAAGATGAAACCAGTTCTCATTTACCATTTTGAAAATCCTAGGACCCTTTAGAGTTACTCTAAATCTACTCTGCCTGTGCTCTATACCTGCAACATCAAAGCCTAGATGACAGTACATCTGTTGACAATATGGCTTACTGAGTATTTTAAGCCCATTGCTGAGACTTATTGCTCAAAAAGAAGAATCATTTCAAAACATTACTGCTTATTAACAATGCATCTGTTCACCCTAGAGCTCTGATGGAGATGTACACCAAGATTGATGTTGTTTTTCATTTCCTGCTAACACAACATTCATTCTGTAGCCCATGGATCAAGGAGTATTTTGACTTTCAAATCTTATTATTTAGAAATACTTTTTGTAAGGCTGTAGCTGCCATTGATAGTGATTCCTCTGATGAATATGAAAAAAATCAATTGAAAACTTTCTGGAAAGTATTCACTATTTACATGCCATTAAGAATATTTGTGATCCACAGAGAGAGGTCAAAATATCAACTTTAGCAGGAGTTTGGAAAGAGTTCATTCAAATGCTCATTGATGACTTTGAAGGGTTCAAGATTTCAGTGGAGGAAGAAACTATAGATGTGGTGAAAATAGCAAGAGAACTAGACTTCGACATGGAGCCTAAAGGTGTAACTGAATTTTTGTAATCTTATGGCAAAACGAATGGATGAGGAGTTGCTTCTCATGGATGAGCAAGAAAAAAGTGGTTTCTTGAGATGGAATCTACTCCTGGTGAAGATGCTGTGAATATTGTTGAAATGACAATAAAGAATTTAAAATATTGCGTCAACTTAGTGATAAAGCAATGGCCGAGTTAGAGAGGATTGACTCCAGTTTTGAAAGAAGTTCTGCTGTGGGTAAAATACTATCAAACATGCTGCAGAGAAATCATTCAAAGAAAGGATTAAATTATTGAAAGAAAGAGTCAATCTATGCAGCAAACTTCATTGTTATTGCCTGTCTTTAAGTAATTGCCACAGCTACCCCAAGCTCTAGCAACTACCACTCTGATCAGTTAGCAGCTAGTAACATCAAGGCAAATCCCTCTGCCAGCAAAAGCATTATGATTTGCTTGAGGCTCAGATGATGTTTAGCAATAAAGTATTTTTAAATTAAGATACATGCATTGTTTTTTAAACATAATTCTATTGCACACTTAATAGATTACAGTATAGTGTAAGAATAACTCTTATATGCACTGGGGAACCAAAAAATTTGTGTGACTAGCATTATTGAAATGTTCACTTTATTTTGGTGGTCTCGAACCAAACTTGTGATATCTCTGAAGTATGAAAAGTCATCTTAAAATATAATTTGATGCAGAGATGTGATTTCAGGTAATAAATTATAATTATGTTCCAACAGAAACAGATGAAAATTGAATTGGCAGGGTTTAGGAAGGAAATGGAAGAGGGAAAAAAAATCACATAAATGAAGACCTATTTGAAAAAGTAAAATAAAACCAAACAACAAAAAACCTTAGGGACAGTTTAAAACACAATGAAAAGTATGGAAGACCAGACAGTGAACACGTAGACTAGAAATTGATAATGAATTAAATACAATTGTAGGAAAAAGGATAGGTACTGAAAACAAAGGAGTGACCATATACATTTAACATCATTGAATAAAAAACCATCCCCGTAAGGTGGAAAGTGAAAACACATTCTGAAATACCATTCAAGAATATAATACAGAAACAAAAGATTTGAAAATGTACCATGCTTCAACAAAAATCAGTAAGGTATGGTGAAAACTGAAGCACAACCTAGTTAAGTTATGAATTTTAAAGCTAAGAATATAATTCTTTGGGTATTCCAGCAAAAAAAAAAAAGATTAAATAACTTATAAGGGAGAAATATTACGGCTGGCCTTAGGGTTCCCAACAATATATATCAGTAGAAATAGTGGAGGGATAAATTCACAACCCTCCAGGAAATAATGTGTGAGCATAATATTATACCTAGACAGATTGTTGACACAGAAAGGCAATAGTAGATACTTTTGATCATGCAAGGATTACAAGAATATATTTCCTATAAATTCACCATAAAGAAACTGTTAAAAGATAAGCCTCAGTTGAACACTAGTTGAATAGAGAAAATGTAACAGAAGGAAAGAAGTGAACCTAGAATCCATTTAACTTGAAAACTAACAAAGAAGGAACTCTTGGAATCATAATTTCAGTAAATAATGTGAATAGAATGACAACAAAGAAACAATATAACAATCAAAGTTGGGAGGTGAATTAGCTGGTTGTGTAAAAATATTGATCATTTCATCTTTTATAATCAGAAGTCTAAAAGTCTCATTGATAGCTGATGATTCAAACAATTGGGATTGAGTACAGTTTAAGGTATAGAGTAAACATTAGGAGAAATAATATTTGCAGCAGTACTTACTAAACTAGTGTTGTATAAAAGGAACTGGAAATTTATCAAACCATTAATAACCCTAGTGTCTACACTAGGATATGTGGGTATGTGAAGATGGAGGCAGAGGCTGATGCTGTATTGACACAAGTCAAGGAACACCAGAGATTGCTGGCAGCTGTCAGATGTTTGGAAGAAGCAAGGAAGGATCCTCCCCTGGAGTCTTCAGAGAGAACATGGCCTTGTGGGCACCTTAATTTCAGACATTTAGCCTCCCGGTTTGAAAGACAATAAATTTCTTTTGTTCTAAATGAATGAATTTGTAGTATTTTGCTACAGCAGCCCTAAGAAACTAATACACAAGGGAAACAAAATTCCAATTAATGTAATTCATAAACAAACAAACAAAAATACAATGGAAAACTAGACAAAATGCTTTGGTAATAGAAGTCAGTCATTCATCTGTCTCAGGCCATGAAAGACCAAGTAAACAAAAGGAAAGTGCACAGAAGACTAAATGGCAAATCAGTGAAGTCAATATAATTTAAGTATAACAGTATCTATACCCTGAAAGAGAATGTGCCTAATTTTCCTGTGCTGATTAAATATTTGTTTAAAAAAAAGATTCTAAAACATAGAACTATTACAGATGACAATGTCCGACCCCAGTGCAATGGAACTAGAAATTAAGGTCAAAATTAGAAATTATGGCTGACCACCATCTGTTACCAGATAAAGTTCAAGGGAGGAATAGCAAGAGATGACACTGGAGAGGTAGGCAGGGACCAGTTCACCCCTGTGGCCTTGGGTGCCGTCTTTAGGCATTTGGAAATCATGCAACAGAGAGGACACAAGAAAAATAAGAAGTGTTCAGTGGGTAATATTATCAAGTCTGAGTGGATGACAGTTTCTGTTGTGGAGAGGTAAGGGGAAAGCATGGGTCCCACGGATTTCAGCTTGAGAGGAGGTTTTTGTTTGTTTATTTTTTGTTTTTGTTGTAAATTGAAGTAGAGTCAGTTTATGATGTTGTGTTAATGGTCGGCCGCAGAGAATGTCAGTGTTAGGGAAGGCGGTGCCGAAGGAGAGGCAGTAAGTGACATTGTTCACAGCCCCTTTCCCCATCTTTTTGAAATCCAGAAGCTTTCTTTCAACAGCTAAGCCTTTCAGCTTGCTAAAATGTCAGCTCAGTTGAGCGTTACGTAGAATAAGAAAGTAGAAGAGTCTCCCCTGACAAATTACGCTTTCCCTCTGTCGATGTAAATGCTCCCTTAAATCACCCTTAAACTTCTCCTCTCTTCCTGAGGCGCTGGTTCAGAGCTGAAGCAGACTATATTAACTTAATCTCTACATAAATTCATAAAATGGAAGTGGCAGGACAGAGTTTTACCCTACTGTATTCTGAATGTTCACATCTCATTTCTGGATGCCGTTGAATCCTTATCCCTTAAAAGGACATCAGATTCTTTAAAATTTGGTAATTTTCATCTTATTTGATTTGATGTGGCATTCTGAAGAAATTCCAGACATTTTCAATCTCTTTTACACATTTGAATTCTGTATAGATGCTTTCAAGGTCTTAGTTGCTGAATCTGCATTGTTGAGATGAAATCACGAGCCTTTTGATTCAATGTAAAAGCTTCATTATTCTCAGCTGTGTCGTGTGGTGCCTGTATCTCTGCTGCCTGAAAATGTCATCAGAATTCATCAAAATAAACAAAACTCTTTTAAAATTTGCTTTCTGTCTAAGAACAATAGGAAAAGTAGCTGGAAGGGTACAAAGAGAGCTAAAGAGGCTGCACAGTATAAGTGTGGAAATTGAACAACAATAAAATATGTACGTATTTTTTGTCTCAAAGCTTTGTCTCATGCCAGCATTTGGAAAATTTCTGATCCATTCAGAGAACAAAGTCCCATTTCCTTTCCATAAAAGAGTTCAGATTAAAGGTGTTAGTGTAGTTTTTTCTTTTAGTTTGTGTTTACATTGTATTTCACAAAGTTAAAGTAGATGCTTATTCTTACAACATTTGTATCTTTATTTGTTATGTGCTCTCTGCAGATAGATCAAATTTAGTATATCAGAGAAAGTAGACCAAGCAGCCTATACAACTGTACTGGCGAAATTAGGATTTGTTCCGACTAGCCCATCCCTGGTGAAAGGGGACAGGCTAACTTCCTTTAATGACCAGGACCTGAGCCTTCTGTGTGCAGGTAGATTCTAAACACCATTTTCCTTTCATTGCTTTTAATTTTAGAATTGTCTTTAATTTATGCCCAGTGTTACGAGTTTTGCTTTACAATAATCAAGTGTATGAAATTAAGAGACACCTTTCTTTAAATATATTTATTTAAGTCAGTTCAATAAGGGATGAGTCTGGTTTAAAAAAGAATTGCTAATAATAAAGATGATAGGTAAATAGAGGAAAATCAGGGAAGTCATACTGGTCAATCTAAATTTGGGAGCACCCTGCTCTGGACAATTTTCCAGTGTTTATCACAGTATAGTCAGTGGGTCTTAGTTCTTAGCCACAGTTTCTACCCTGTTAAACTAGCCTGAAGGAATAAAGACACCATATCAAAGAAATATGTTTGCAAGCTCTCTCCCTCTCTCTCTCCATCTTTCATTTTCTCCATAGTCCCCCACCCCAGTGTAAGTTTCTTTGAAACCTGAAGAGGGGGTTCTCTTTTGCTGAGGCTGGCCCTCTCATGAATGGTTATTTTTCAGTGTTTGCAGTGATTATGTGATTGTCTACCTTAAATGTAATTCTCCTTTCCTCCTGTTTCCCTTCCTTAGATCCTGGATATCTTTCTGGGGCTGGTGATATGATTTGGTATAGGATTGGTGACTGTGTAGGGGAGACACCTAAGAAACTCTGTAGCTTCAGAGGCTTTATTTGTGGTTTGTTTACCTATTTGTGTGGAAAGGCAAGCAGATAGCATGAGACTTGGAGACTAGACTGCCAACTATCTTGTCACTGTAATGTTGACTGTGATTGCCTCCTTTGGACCGTTTTATTGATATCTAAGATATATAAACAAGACCAACTGCTTGCTTCCCAAAACTCAAACCAACGGCTGATTTATATTATGCTATATAGTCTCTTACTGACGTGAGCATCAGCAGTCTGAAAGAAATGTGCTATTTAATCTCTTTTCTGACTGTCATTCTCTTCAAAGATAGTGTTTCTGGGAAGACACAAAGTTGAAAATACAAGAAGATGTGGAAAATAGTTTTAAAATGTGTCAGTGTTCAATATTTAGAAGTCAAGCATTAGTTATTTCTCTTTTCCAAAGACTTTTTTCCTTTGGTGTTCGGTCTTTCAAACAAGCCTACAATGGAGACAGAATAATTTTAGAAGTGTTGAAGTAGAGAATAAGATTAAACCATTGTTTGAAAGATTTTTAGAAAGCAGTACATTTTATTCAAACATTTCATCTTGATTTCCATTTGCTCTTTATGTAAAAATAAATGTAGGGTGATAGGAAGTGAGTTATCACTCAAGTACAAGACATTTTGTGTTGTCTTTCAAGTAGTGCAGTCACTATTATCGTGACAATTACACATGTGGAAGATGACCGTGTTGCTTTTGTCCTTGTTCTGTATGCGTGTGAATGTGTGTGTACGTGTACGTGTACGTGTGTGTGTGTGTGTGTGTGTGATGGTACTGAAACATCCATTTGCTGTTACAGCACCTTTTCCAATCTTCCTGTCTTCAACAAGATAAACTTCTATTTTAAAATAAATATTTTATGATCAAATTTTTTTAAAGGTGAACTGGAGAAACCCTAAGTGGTCATAACTTTCAAATACCCAATATTTTTTCTAAAGCTTTTTCCAAAATTCATATGCTTAGGTGAGAATTTTATTTAGGAAATAAAGAATTAAGACTGAGAGAGAGGAAAGGAAAGAAGAGACATCGACTGTCTGTTTCTAAGATCATTAAATGTTACATCTGATTTCATATCTTGTCATGTGTAATGACATGTTGCTGAAAGAATATTTTGAAGTCATAGCCACCTCCTTTTACAGAAGAGGACTCTGGGGCCCAGAGCAGGGAGTCCTTGTGCAGGGCCGCACAGCTCTGCATAGGCCTTAGACTAGAATCAAGTTTCCCCAGAGCCTTTCCTTGCGGGCATTTCACTACTCCTATGCGTAAAACAAAAATTGAATGTAACTGTAACAAACATCAGGTTGTGTATGTTACTCAGTTGTCAACAAAACATGTTCACTGTGAATATTTATCTAATAAGGCAGAAATGTATTCCTTTTCATTTTATAAACCTTTGCACAAATGAATGCCAAATCAGAAAATATATTAAAAGCTGCTTGTACTGAATCAGACATATATTAGGTGTTTAAAAGAATGCCTACTCCATAGTCCCTTGTCTGCCCTTTAATTTATGCAGGTCCTAGCAAGTTTGGACTTGAAGGGACATTTCTAAATTGTGCAAGTTTGGGTCCATACTCTCCTTCTGTACGTCTTAGAGGAGTAGACAGAAAAGTACTGAAGACGAGACAGTGCTAAACAGAATCTGTCTCCAGCCACACACCACTTCCCATAGCTCTGTCTTTCCCAAGCTCAGTTTTCACACCCTTAGGACACGTTTTCTGACAAGCCCAACATTTTCAGGTAGGTTAAATGACCCTTCCCTGGGTTCCCGTAGCATTCTGTGTCGAAATCTACTGTATTGCATTGACCTACACTATACATTTGTTCAGTATGCTCAACACTTCACTACGTCTCCTGACATAGGGCGAAACTCAGGTAGTGTTGGTAAAGGACTGTGTCTAAACAATCCTCCCCATCAGAAAACTTCCATATCCCTTGCTATCTTTTTGTCATTGCCTTAGAGAGAGTGATGTGCACTTTCTAGCTTGCTTGCCCAACATCCATTCTTTAATGAAATGATGTAATTTTAAGCTGCCTATGAACTACAGAGTATGGGGACCACCTTTTGAAAATCATTGTCAATACCACTGCTTAGCACTTCTGCCTCAACTTTTTTTGGTCAGGTTCCTGTCAGGCAGGAGCATACTTTTTCCATTTCCCCACCCACAGCTCTGTGCTTGTACATAATAAGCCTTCATTGAGTAACAAATAAATCAGATAATCTGAAAATGCTTTGCAAAGGTTAAAGGGGTTAAAGTGTCATTAGTAAGGTAATAGCATATGAAAGATTTTTGGGTCAGGTGGAGACAATTCTGTTTCCAGAAGCATTTTGACAAGAGCAGTAAATGAAATGCCTCTAGTGAATTTGAATTCATTGTGAGTCAGACAAAGGGTTGCTGTAAATTATGCTGTTGTCAAGGTATGTCAAAGAAGTTGATGGATAAAGGGACATACTAATGAGACTCTAAGTGACAATATGAAATAAAATCAACAGTCTCTAAGAGACTTCTTTTGAACCAAGTTGTGAAAGCATCTATTCTCATCATTGCTGATTATCAGCATCACTAAGCTTTGTACGAGGTGCATTAACTTGAAAAGATCTTGTTCTTCTGGACCATATCTTCCCAGATACTGGGAAGACAAGGGGTGAGAGACCATTTGGGGAGTGTAAAAAGTGAGGAGAGTTATTATTCATCATAGGTTTTTACTGCTATGCCTTCTATAGCCACATTTGTATTTTCTAAGCTCTTTCATACTTAATACCTTCTGCAATCCCCATTTATCCCCCCCCCCATATTACCTTTCAGGTGAGCAAGACTGATTTTCCCATGTTTTAGGTGAAAAAGAAAAACTGAGACATAGACTCTTTAATAGTAAAGGTAGACTTTTAAATGAAGCACAGCTATTTAGAAGTAGAGAGGTAAGGTGAGAAGATGAGTATCTTGGGCTCCTTCCATAAAGGGGTCCTTCTCAAAAGACCACACCGTGAACGTTGATAGTGTCTTCATTTTTCAAATAAATCATTGCCTCTTTCATTTGTGCCTCCTTTCCTTTCCTCAGGAATGCCCCTCTTTGAAGCCTGGAATCCTCTTGCCTACCTTCTGCAAGACTGCTTCTTTACTATTCAGGTCTTTGCTGAAATGTCACCTCTTCCAAGAGGCCATTTCTGAGTTTTGTCTCTTAAGTCACACCCAACCCTCTCAGGTATTTCACCCAGTTTATTTCATTCATAGAGATAGTCACAATCTGATACTGGCTTGTGAATTTTTTTTTTTTTTTCTGTAATTACTGTTGGTCTTCTCTTGCTGGAGTGTAAACTCCTCAAGGGTAAGGGCATCCTTTGTCTTATCTTGACAGCATCTTAGCACAATGCTTCAACTTACAAGTATACAGTAAGAGGCACTTACTGCATACTTGTTAACTGAACGGATTCATTCTGCCTTGACTGAGTTCTTGTAATGGGCCAGGCATCAACAATAATGTTAAACACAATTGTTGCCTCCAGGAAACTAATGCCTTGAGATCATCTTCCAATTAGGGCCAATTTCTCTTTTCCTCTTGCCACACATTAGTCTTTGATTGCTCTAGCATTAATAATCTTGTAGCAACTAAGAGGTGCAATGACCAATAAAGTCAGTTAATTTAATAAGAAGCAGAAGAGCATAATGATTAAGAGAGTAGACGGTGGAGACAGATTGCTTGGTTCATGTTTTGGTTCTGCCATTTGCTACCTTTATGGCCTTGAGCAAGTTACTTAACCTCTCTGAGCCTCAGCACCTTCATCTGAAATGGACGTAATAATATTTATTTTTGTTCTAAGGACTTTGTGAATTAACATGTGTAAAGTGCTTAAAATAGTGTCTTGTTCATACTAAGCACTGTACAAGTGTAAGTTATAATTATTATATACAGCCTCAGATGAGAATTCCACACAAAATCAGTTTCCATATAACTCAGGATACTGAAGTTCAGGGGATAATCTAAAAAAGCAGTGATTGCCATTGAGAAATACAAGGGATGCAGGGTCAGGGTGTCTCACACATACGAACATTAAGCAGGTATATTTTGCCTTTACTTTACCCTCAACCTCATTTAGATTATATATTGAGAACACATTTCAATTTTAAGGTAACCAGAATGAATTTAGGGAAATTCGTAGCTTTTATAAGAGATCATGTGATAAAGCAGAAAACCACCTTTGATAAGTCTGTGCTGAAGAGGCTGATGTATGGTTCCACACGTAATAATCATACCTTCATTTAAAGGGACTCAGAATGTTTCAGCACAGGTCCAACAGCCAAGGGAGGAATAAATAAAGAGAAGCAGCTGCTTATCAAACGGGTTAAGGGCGTAAGTACTGCCATAGCACTAATAGCATAATCTCAAGAGATTACAGTAGAGTCACTCAGAATCACAACTGAAAAGAGATGAAATCTAGTTAGAAACTCAACCTCTGAGCAGAAAACATTTGAAATTTTAAAGAAAATGCACAGCGAGATGATTGGTCAGTGTAAACCCTAATAACCCCAGATAAGCAAGAAATGATTCCATTTGAATAATCCCCTTAGAAATAGTAAAAATCATTTCATATTACTTACTTTTGTTAGTGCATCACCTCTGTCATGTGAAAAGGTTTGACATCTCTAACTAAAAATTAAGAATCCTAGAAAAGATGGTAATAGCAATAATAATTTAGGTTATACAATGCAATAACATTGCATTTGAAATGTGTATCTTCACATTAACCAGAAAATAAGTTTTCTACCCTTAATTTTGCACATAAAGAATCTGTCTTTGGTTAAATGTTCCTCAAAATCCTTTCCAGATTGTTAAAGAAGTCATCATGCTATAACTTGAGCTGTTTAATCTCGTTTATTTTCTCTTTATAGAGCAGCCACTAGCTGTTTCCACTTTCTCATTTCCAGACCTTTCACAATTATTGCCAAAAAGCATATCCATTTGCCTGCTCTGTTGTAATTTTGCTACTTCTTCTTTTACTATACTGCTTCATCTCATTTCGACTCATGTGGAATTCAGACTGTTAATCTGTATCTTCTAGGAGGTCTATTAACCTACAGATGACATTTTTCTCACAACTTCATCTAGATTTCACCATCTACCCATGCAGGCTCCCAAATATCATCTGCTCCTGCTCCCTAGAAACTCCACACTTGTCAATTCTGCACTCATTCAATCAAAAGTATCCTAATTAATTGCTCTTCTGTATTTCCTTGTTTATTTTTTGAAGGCAAAATCTCAAATTATAAGTTCTTGGCATAGAAAAATATCAAAGACCTAGTATTAACTAAAAAGAAAGTCCATAAAATTTTAAGGCATTATGGAGAGTATGATCCCATTTTTATTAAAATAAAAGTGATACGATTTGTGCATAGAAAAATACTAAGAGACTAGATAACCAATTCACTGATTATATCTTTGGACTGAGATTTTAGGGACTTTTAAATTCTTCTGTATTTTTATATGTTTTCTTAGTATACACTAGTTTTATCAGAAAACAAAACAATTAAAAATATCCTGAACAATTAGAAAAACAATTATTTTTCTGTTGACAAAAAAAAGAAATGTATCTATTTTATTGAAAAAAGAAGATAACTGAGATATGTTATATGGACTTAATGGTGATAAACATTTAGTACCAATTACGTATAAGACATAAGAGTGACAGAATAGACAAAAATGAAAGATAGGACTCAGACATTAAGGTGCTTTGCATTGACCTGATAATGCAGTAAATTACTCAAAAGTCATAAACCCTAATTATTTCTTTACTCAAAAAATATTGGCGTACTTTGTAGTCAGTGTTGGGAACTCTTCTTGGCATGAAAATGTCTTCTGAACTATTAATAAATCCTTGTGTTTTTGCAGCTTAATTTCCAGTGGGGGAGGAAGACTATGAATAAATAAACATATTACCTGGCAATAATGTGTTATGAAGAAACACAATGCAGAGCAAGAGGAGAGAGGGTGACAGAGCAGTGACATTTTGGACCGAGTGTTAAGGAGAGGCTTTTCTTTTAACAGAGACGTATGTGAGGTGGCTCTATCAGAGATCAGCAGAGGAAAGCACCAGAGCAAAGGCTCTGAGGCAGAATGCATGAACGGCATTGAGGAACCCCAAGCCCCAGTGTGGCTGCAGGATGAAAATCAGGGTGCAGTGTAATGGGGAATGAAATTGGACTGATGGAGTGAGGTGAGAGACCACCAAACAGAACCTGACAGGCCAAGTTAAGGAGTTCGAATTTTACAGGAAACTATGGAAATGTTATTGAATGCAAGTTCGTGTGCCTGCCACACCATGAGGCCAAACAGACTGAAATTTTGGAGTTTGTAGCAGACAAAGGTTTATACAAGGCCAAGCAAGGAGGACAGGGTGGCTTATGCCTAAGAAAACCCTGAACTCCCAGAAGGGTTACAGCAAATCATATTTAAAGGACAGGTAAGGGAGGAGGGTTGCAGGGTATGTAATTAGCTCATGGACAACTCTCTGATTGGTTGATGTAGAGGTAACAGGGCGATCAATGCTATCAATCCTGAGGCACCAGAAGGTCTGGGGCATGAGCTCTCCATCATCAAGTAGTTAATTTCTTCCCTTAGGTGGTGGCTTTTAGCATCTGAAAAACTCAGGAAATATACGTGAGATACTATTATCTGGGTACTTCAGAGAGGAGCTGCAGCAGAGGATATGGGAGAGGGGTCTGACCCTGGAAGGCCCCACAGGGTCCTGCTCAGTTACAGAAAGGTTGAGGGAAATGGGGTGAGATAAATTTATTTAGATTATAAAAGAATCATTCGACTCTCCTTTGGAGAGTAGTGTTGGAGATCAAGGAGGAAGGAAGATGACCTTTTTGTTCAGAGATGGTGGTTTAGGTCAGTGACTGGCAAATTGCGGCCCACAACCAAGTCTAGCCCACTGACTGTTTTTCTTATTTAGTCTGAGAGCTTAAAATTATTTTTACATTTTTAAATGGTTACATTTTAAATGGTTATATAAGTACCTACAAAATTTCTTTGGTTTTGCCTGATGACCTGCAAAGCTTAAGGTATTTACTATCTAGCTCTTTAGGAAAAATCTTGCCAACCTCTGGCTTAAGCAGCAGCGTTAGGCCTTAGGCCCATGCAATCACTTATTATTTCTCCATGCAAATTTTCATTCTGGAAAGGAGAAGGAGAGAAATGATGATTGGCAGATGGAATGAAGGGCAGAACATGGAGAAGAGAGTCGTTGGATTTAAGGTCTATTTTAAAAGCCAAGTGACAAGATTCTCTTATGAATGGCATGTGGCCTTTGGGAGTAGCCAAAGACGAGTCCAGAAGTTGTATTTTGAGCAACTGGCTAGATGAGGGAGCCCATTTCTGAGCTGGTGATGACCAGGAAGGAAGAGCTTGGGCCAGGATAGGGGGAGTTGAGAGTGTTGTTTGGATGTGTTAATTTTGGGATTCCTACTAGATGTCCTATGGAGATGTCTAATGAATGCCAAGGAGGTGAGTCAAACAATATATCCAAGGAATTTCAGAAGAGGACTGGGGACACCGGGGCTGCCCCATAGTGTTGTTGGCAAATGAATAAGACTAGTAACTGTAATGAAGGTGGTAGTAATGATTAATAATAATAACACCAAGGCCTTAATCTATTTGAGGAATTGTGCCAAGTACATGGCAGCCTTGACCGTGCACCTGGTGGAACTCCAATTACAAAGAGCATAACTTATCAGGACCACAGCTGCTGAGCTTTTGTGTCCACTGCAGTGGTTTCACTGAAGCCACACCTCCTATGGATGACTCCCAGTGAAGGATGGCCCACAGCAGGGATTTTAAGGCAGACAGGACTCCAAGAAGGGCTGACTGTGGCTCTGGGTCACCCCCTCAGTCTTGTTGAAACTTTGTTAGACTCTGGCAGTTAAGGACACTTTCACCCAAGCTTGCTTCCAGAGTCAGACTTGCATCATGGACTGACGGCTCCACTCTCCCAGGTCCTGTCCCTTTATCTCTCACACAGACATTGCCCCTTGCAAGTCCAATCTGATCTAATTTCTGCTTCAGATACGCAGACTAAACCCAATAGCTAACATATATTATCCACTTAAATCCCACTGAAGTCATTTCAAGCAACTCTGTAAAATATGTTCTTTATTATTCACATATTGAGACCAGGGAAATAAGGACTGAAGAAGAGAAATGATTTTTATAGTTTTCATCCTTTATTTTCATAAGTTATTATTGAACATCTGCTGTTGTTAAAAACGGGATAGAGCTGACTTTCTAAAGTGAATGGTTAACCAGTATGTTACAGTACTGGTTCCCAGCTGGGGACAGTTTTCCCATGGGATATTTAACAGCATCTGGAGACATTGCTGATTGTCAAAAGGGGATGGGGGCTTTTTGAGTAGGTGCCAAGGATCCTGCTAACCATCTTACATTGCACAAGATGGCCCCATCAACAAAGGATTATCCACCATCAAATAGCAATAGTAACGAGGTTGAGAAACCCTGCGTGATACCAGTAGAACCTTACAGAGATGGAAAGGAGGCAAATCCCCAAGATTTATGTGAGTAATAGGAGAAGCAGGACAGTGTGGGTAGAAAAATAAAAATAAAATAAATAAACTAACACATAAATTCACTCAACATCTAAATAAGGAAGAAGTAGCAAAAATAACTGCAATGAATTAAATCTTAAATGTCTGTTGTGTGCAAAATCTCACACATATATGAATAGCCAAGGAAAATGGGATCCAGAAAAAAAACTGGTTTGGGCTAATTTTAAAATCAGTTGACTTTTGTAGAGCAAATACCATTTGACTATTGCCTGGAAAAACAAATTCAGTTTGTACATATATTTGCATGCTTAGTTATGTGCCAGACATTTATGCTAATAATTTTACAAGATATGTAATAATATTGACCTTGCTTTTAAAGATGAGAAAACTAAGACTTTGATCTAGAAAGTAGTTGAACTAGAGTAGAAACTAGCCCAAACCTGTAGCCTTGTGCTCTCAGGCTTTACTCTAGAGTGATTGTGAGAGGTGGAAATAAGTGATTTGGTTAGTTAGGACAGTTTTCAGATTTTAAGAGAGTTGATGTTAATAATTTACAAGCAAACAATCATTTAACTTGTAACTATCCATTACTTTGATTTCTCTCAGTGCCACCATTTTCTTCCACTTTATTGGACACAATCCTAGGTAGGTCTTGTATTTGAACACAATGTTTTATTCAAAACAAACAAGCAAATAGAAAAGCAACAAGAAACAAACAACCCTAGCAGTTTTCTTTATTTTGGTATGCATATGTGTTGTGTGTTCATATACATATGAATAATGTGCTATAGGTTGAGGCACAGTGCTGACATGTGGTGAAAGCACATTATGTTGACTACATTTAATTTTTGTGACCTGAAAAGATTTTGTGTCACATGGAGTATACAGATTAGCAATTATTTTCATTTCTTTTGCAAATATCAGTTGGTTAACAACAACTTCACAATCATTACTCTTGTAGAGATATGCATTTTATTGTGTGAATCTGTGCTTAAGATTTTCAAGAAACCATCATTTTCTGGAGAAAATAGTTTCCCTAGAGGCTTCTAAGATTCTATTTTTTAGAACAATGAACAGTAACTTTATCATTTCTTGTTATAGTATTTATATGACCTGTCCATTGTAGAGGGAACTTAATAATCATCAATAGAGATATCTACCAGGATGTCCCTAGAGAACTCAGGAGCCATTTTATAAAAATCAGTATCAAGCAGTGAGGGAAATATATTGGTCATCACTCTCTGGGTACATTTTCCCCATTACATTGCTGCTTTATTGTCTTGCATGGGTTTCATTGGACATTGTATAGTTAAGTCCCCACGTACATTCCTTGGAAAATACACTGTCTAGGCCCACACAATTTAGACAAATAATGTTTTCAGACTACTTTGTTTTTTTTCATTCTGTAGAAGAAAGGGAAAGAAAAGAAGACTAGCAAGTTACACAAAGGGCTCAAAATATTCTCAAGAAAGGTCCACTATAGGCTATTTATTTATAAATAGATTGGACTGGTATTGATAATACTAATCACAATGGCTGAAAATTGTTGCACACTTTCTATGCTAAGCATTTTATCTTTACTGAGTTCTCACACCACATGCCCTAAGAAATTAGTTCTAAACTTTCCACTTTACAGATGAGGAAAATAAATACATGATTAGGTTAAGTAACTTGTCCAGCTAGTAAGTGGCAGAGCTAGATTACAAATTGGGGTGATTTGACTCCAGAAGTGAAGATCTTAACCAGCTAAACTGAAAAGGAGTTTGTCATTTGTCTGCTGCATCTCTCATTGAACCTCATACAGTTTGAGCTCCAGTTAATAAATAACTGGGCAGAATGATACACACCACAGTATACTAGGACCTAGCCTACAGGATTAGAACTTTTGGAGGATAATTTTTGGGCCTAAGGGACTTCAGTTGCAAAACTGAATAGACTACATTGTGTAATCTCTGAAATCCTTCTATGTAGCTTAAAAATAATCCAAAGGAGAATGTCATGGGGCTCAATAATTCCTCATGCCTCTTTAAGATACATTTTTGAATGTACAGAACTAAAGCCATTCTTTGAAAACAAAGGTGTGAACTATGAAGTATGAAGAGCTTTTCTCATAGATGGGTGTCCTTCCATGTCATCTGTTTAGAAGCACAGGAATAAAATTAAGTATCTGCTCAGGGTGGATCTCATGTGGTTGACCTGATACCAGGAGGATAAATTAGAGTTAGTAGGGATAAGGCCAATAAATAAAATTTATTCTAGTATAAACGATTTCTATTTTTCCTTAATGATGTGTGAAAGGCGATTGGTGTCCCAGAACATGAATGAGGATGGCTCCAGAAAGGTCATTTATTATATGAGAAAATTGTCTATGTGCTGGACATCTCGATCTGTCTTACGGTGTAGTTGCATTTTTATAAATTGAGCCATGCAAATTTAAAATAGTGAGCTACTTAAGGGTATCAAGATAGTCTTTATGTGTAACATTTGAACAAGGAAAATACCCCCAAATGAAAAATAGAATCTTACCATTCAAAAACTGGTGGTTCAGCTCCACTGGCAACTGGCTGGCCCCTCCTCATGGTGGAGCTAGCTTAGCTGGTAAAAAGAAATACCCATCTTGCTGCATCACAATTAGCCTTGATTTATTTGACATCCTCTGGACCACCATCTCTCTTTCTTAATGTGACAGTCTCGTATCTCATTCAGTCACAACGTAAGCCCCTAAGGTCTAGGCATTTTCTTATCTATGTAACATGTTAATGTTTCCAACTAACAGATTACTAATGTCCATCTGCAAAGGAGAATGTGTTTCAATCGTATATGTGACCACGAAGTTTATGTGTGTAGTAGGACTTAACACCCAGCACTTAGCACAGCCCAAAATGACTGCTTGCAGTTTCTTTTGCAGTTTGTTCAAGACCTTATTTAAACTTGCAAATTATTATCTTAAAAGCTAAAATCTTACACATGAAAACTGAGCTACAGTGTGGATTAGTTTTGAGGCATAATAGTGAATAAGCATGTTCAAAATTACATAAAATTGTTTAGTGAGAAATAATCTTGTAGCAAAATTCTTACACAGTTCAGTCTATCAGAAACTATTCTTTGAAGGATGTACATTTATCAAAGTATCAATCTCTCTATAAAAACTACATTGGTCTATAAAAGTAGCTAATTAAAAAGAAAGTAGAGATTCAACTTGCTGTTTTTTCCACCTTCAATATTACTGGCATCAAAAAATTATTCAGAATGCTCATGAAAATTGCTTTCCATGTTTCTTATGACTAAAACCAGTCTCTTAGCCGTTGGTTTAATCCTCATTTTCTGAAACTGATTTGCCAGAACTCTTAAGATAAAAGGAAAAACATTCTTATTATGTGCCATTCTTGAGAGAGCAGTAGAGGCAAGATCTTAGTCCAAAATGATTCATTTCTGCTTCAAGTCTTTCTTGAAACCTTTTCCATGGCTGTGATATGCAAGAAATAGCTGGAGAATTTTTGTCTCCACCCCCTCAAGTAACGCAAATCATCTGTTCCTTTTTTTTGATATAAATATGAAAGAGGGAAACTGTCCATGATGATTTGTGGAGAGTAGGTGTGTGTGAGATCTGCTATTTCCATGGTTAGTTCAGAAGCTGGTGTCACGATTACTTCCTACACAACGATATGGGAAACCACTTAGCAGCAGGAATCCTAGTTGGCAGAATTGCCAGTTGTACCTGCTAAATAGACAGTTATTTGGGGGAGAAATCCTCAGGACACCTTAGAGAAATCAGTGAATGTTTTTTTTAGAAATTAGAAGCTCCTAAAATGGGATTATATATATACACACACACACACATATACACACTCACACACATATATAGGAAGTACAGTTTTGCACACCAGTAAGTGATGATGATGATTGTTATTACATTCTTACAGTTGTGTGCAAGTCTTTCAACAGACACAAAAAAAGTTTTTCAGAAAGCAAAAGTTTTGTTTAATAGGAATGAGTCTCAATATTAAAACATTATTAAACATCTCAGAAGTTGCCCAGAGAAAATTTGAAGTAGGAAATGACAACTTGAAGATAGACTGGAAAATGATGGCGGGGATTCTGAGGGGATTCCAAGATGACTGTGAGCATTACTGTACTGGGAGGTCATTTTACCAGCATGGCATTGAGACTACAGTACCCACCTGTGATGACTGGTAATGTGTAGACAGAACTCTTGGTGTTAGTGTGACAGCAGCAAGGTCACTGGTTTGAACAACTCCAGGGCTTCATGCATCCATTCATTTATTTCATAAAGTACCATGGGATAAAACATGCTAGAAAGAAACAGTTTGGAAACACCATCTTGAGGGATCCTTCATAAAATCAGAGTCCTGGTCTACAAGGTATGCACTGAGATCAGTGTCACTTGGGCCTTGCTCTCATAATACTTCTGTGAAGATGTCTTTTCTCCCCTTTTCTACTATTATATGACATCAGAATGGATCTTCCAAGATACCAAGCTTCCCTTTCTCTGTAGAGACTGGTTGTCTCTTCTGATAAAGTTGTCAGGTTTTCTGATACAGCCAGTTAACCTGTTATAATAATAAGTTATCAGTAAATTCAATTTTCAGGGCATTATTTAGATGTTTCAGTGCTAGCCACCTCTTCCCTTGGAGTCCTTCCTTGAAACTGAATATGACCTGAATTGGGTAGCGACTCATATTCCAAATTTAGTGGTTTTCAAACTTTGTCCTGACTGAACAATCCTTTGTTCAAATATGTATTTATGAAGATTCCTAGTAAGTAAAATAAAGAAATGTTGTTGTTGCTGAGTTTGGAGACTTGTCTTCTCATTGCCTGCATCCACCTGTTGCCTTCTCTTGTTCCAGAGTAGCCACTGAGGGAAATTCATTGACCATCTAGAGCTCCTCCATATCCAGTGTTCAGAACATTACTTAGGCAGAATCTATTTCACAGTCTTTAAGTCAATATCTAGAGGACTATTATCACGTTATTTGAAAATGTTTGCTTTCTCACTCTGTTTTTTTAAATTAAAGCACCATCAATTACAATGTGTCAATTTCTGGTGTACAGAACAGTGTCACCCTTTCCCACTCTAGAAATAGTCTGATTCTAACTCATAATCTAAACTAGACCTGCAATATTGATCTGCATCTATAGAACAGTATTATTCTGGAATCTTTTGGTTGTAAGTGGCAGAAAACCCAACTCAGTCTGACCTAAATGGGTTCTATTGGCTGATGTAATTGAAAGGCTTAGGGGTAGTACTGGGTTCAAGCACAGCTGGCCTCCAGAAGACTTTTTCTTTCTCTTCTCTCCTATCTTTCACATCACGGTACCCATATTGGCTTTATTTATGGGCTGGCTCTGATCACGTGGTAGCTCCCAAGTAGTCTTTCATATGCTTTTTCCAATAGTTCTAATACAGATTTTGGAATTGTGATTCATTGGACCAGATGTTTTTAATTAATGGACTTTTTAAGAGCAGTTTTAGATTTACAGATAAATTGAACAGAACATATATTCTTTTTCCCTACACACATAGTTTGTCCTATTAACAGTTTGTTTTCATGTGGTACATGTATTACAATTGATGATCTAGTATTGACATATCATTATTAACTAAAGTCCATAGTTTACATTAGGGTTCACTCTTTGTGTTACACAGTTGAATTGGTTTTGACAAATGCACAATGTCATATATTTGCCATTACAGTATCTTGAGGAATAGTTTCGCTGCCCTAAAAGTCTTCAAGACTCCACCTATCCATCCTTCCCTCCCTCCGGCCGGACCTCTGGCCACCAGTGATAGCTTTGCTTTTTACAGAATGTCATGTAATTTGAATTGAACAATATTTAGTCTCTCCAGACTGATTTCTTTCATTTAGCAATATGAATTTAAGTTTCTTCCATGTCTTTTTGTGGCTTGATAGTCCATTTATTTTTGTTGCTAAATAGTATTCTATTGTATGAAAATACCACAATTTGTTTATCTGTTTGCCTTTTGAAGGACATCTTGAATGCTTCCAAGTTTTGACAGTTTTGAACAAGGTTGCTATAAACATTTGTGTGAGATTCTGTGTGGATGTAAGATTTCAAATCATTGGATTGATACTAAGGAATATAAATTGTGGATAGTATTATAAGACTATTGTTAGCTTTGTAAAGAGCTGCAACATTGTCTTCCGAGGTGGCTGTACTGTTTTGTATTCCCACTCACAGTGAGAGTTCCTGTCTTCTACATCCTGGCCAGTATTTATTGTTTCAGTGTTTGAGATTTTAGCCATTCTAAAAAATGTGTAGGGATATCTTGTTTTAATTTGCAACCCATTAATGAGATTGGGCCAGTTTTAATTGGTGTGTATCCTTGAACCAGTCTCTGCAGTCAAAGAGATAAAATATGTTGATTATTCAGGGTTGTATCTCAAGCCTATGGATAAACAGAGACTGCAAAGATGTGTATTGATTTGCAGTTACAAAATTCACAAAGGAGGAATGATTTGCAGTTATCTAAGAGAATTAGATACCACACTGATAAATACATCAGATAGCTTTAATTAATGAATCAGTCAATGAAACATTCTGACAAAAATATGGTAACATTAGAAGGAGTATTCATATTTCAATAATTCTCAGATGAAGAACACATGGTAGATTTTTAAGGCGGAGGAAACAGTGGTGTCCATCTGAAATGGAGGTTGGGATAAGTGGCATTGGGAATATTGGGCTCAATTTCTACAATTTATTTTCAATACATTTATTTTCAATATTAATTCTTTGTTGTGCATATTGATTCATGAGTATGTATAGCTCCTTTCTGTGTGAAACATAGTGGAGAAGTAATCCACTAGATTTAATTTTAATAATCCATACAATTTAAATCAAGCTATTATTCAATGTAATTACTAGTCTGAATGTTTTAATGTTTCTCTAAATAAGAACTATGGAGGTTGTTTACAAGATGGTTCATTGCACAATTCTGAATAATCAGCAATGACTGGAGTTGATGATCACAGTGTGTATTTTTGTTGAGAACTTAATTTTGGCAATGAATATATAATGCCTGTTAGATCAGTCAAAGTTTTTTACATATGTTGATTCGGTAAGTGTCCTATGAAATTAGTATATTGGCCAAGTAATAGGTGGCCACTCTAAATCTAAATTGGTGAGTTTGAATCTTGGAGTAAAAAGGAGTGAGCCATGTGTTAAATGTACACAAATACTGGCACAAGTTAGTGATGTGAATTTGGGAGAAAATAAGGGAGTTAATGTAAGCATTTCATGAACTTATAATGATATTTGTCCAACGATTGATTTAATCTTGGGATTGATCATTAGCAAAAATGTAAGCCATATGGCAACTGACATTTATAAATGTGCTTTTATCAGTCAGTTTTATTCATTGAGAACAATTTAAATTCAACATTTTATATGCTTTTTTTCAGTACAGTGTTCTGAAGACTTCATTCAGTAATAAATACATTGTTGAAAAGATTCTACCATATAGAATCTTTGTAGTATCATGGAAGGATAGTGTTAGAAAAGAATTTAAGTTAATGATAGACCATTTATTCCATTTAAGGATCTATGCTTATTTCATCCAAAGTTCTGATAGCATCAGCAGTTGGTTATTTCTTAAATGCATTGGGAAAAAAGTAAAATATAATAGATTTACATAGAGGATATAGATTTTCCCATACTTTGTGAAAAACTAGATTCAACCTATGTCAAATAGCCAAGAAATGAAGCTTGCTAGTGATAGAAAATCCTATGTATTTATGTAAATTTCATCAATACCAATTTTTTAAAAATTTATTCAGATGATAGGATTTAGGAAGGAAGGTAACAGGTGTAGCTACCCAGTCCACTAAAACCTGTCACAGTAGCTGTAGGCTTAATCAGCCCACCTTTTTATTTCAAAGGAGACAAGCTATTTTTGCCTCTATAACAAGATATAAGACAAAGGGCCTTATTTCCTGACTACGAGTTGGAGAATTTAGTTCTAAGTTCATTCATTCTTTTAACTGATTTAAAATTTAATTTAACTATGATTTAAGATACCTTTTAACTATCAGTTTCTAATATGGTTAGGACTTTATCTTTACATTTATTATCATTTTATCGTAACTCTCACTGTCGTCATTGTCATTATCAACATTTTATTTCCATCACTTGTTATAGTAGTCAAATGGCACACTACCTAATATAAACAAATCAAACATGGTACCATATTTTTTTATCAAAAATTGTTTTTGGCTCTGAATTTATAGGAAAAGAGGTAAAAAGCAGAATCTAGATTGAAGTGAATGGATTTAAAGATGAAATTCATTATACACATACAACTGACAGAATAGCGAATTTGGATTATTATGTTTTACCGTGGGTAGAACATTGGATTGAGGGTAGAAAAGTACGGCTTGTTCATAAATGATTTTCCAAAAACCACTCAGTCATTCTGCATCTTTATTTCCTCATCTTCAAAACAGATTGCAGAATAGAACTTGAAGTCAACACAAATACTGAGCTTATGTAGACACTGTCTTTCAAACAATGATTGAATTGTCACAGTGGAATGTGACTTTACCACTATGGACATTTTTTATCACTATTTCAGTTTCTAAAAGAGTTGCCAACTCTAACCAACTCTTTTAACTCCACTCTGAGTTATATAACAACCTTGATTTTGGGTCTTTGTCTAGAACAAGGTCAAGATTTCTTTTTTGGTGCTTTATTTTAGAAGATTTCAGCTGTGAAAAAGGACAAACAAATATAAAAAGACAAAGCAGATGTGGGAATATTTTTTAGAATGCTGCCAATCATAAATGTTTCTAGAAAAGAGTGCTCTTAAAACTTGCTGCTGGTATTTGCCCAGATTCAGTTTGGTCCAGAAAGAAAGGTGCTTGTTATTTTAGGAGCAAATATAGGACTCAATATTTTATTTATTCAGAAGGGGGCACACTTGTGCTTTTAATAGCAGATGTATTCAGATTTGCTAGTATATGAAATTTATACAAAAACTTTTGGGTTATGACAACCATTTCTTACTATCAGAATTTCTTAAAATATGTACGTATATGCACCACTGTAATACTTCTTAAATATTAAGAATAACAATTCAGTATGCAGATTTCTTTTGAGGGAAGGGCTTTTATTTTAAGTCCAGAGTCATGTAAAGTTGAAAACTTTGTAATTTGGTCTGATAATTATTCACCACAATTAGCCTTGCTGTTCATAAAGAGTTAGATAATCAGGGAAATAACATGCCTTTGACAACCTCTCATAAATTGTATTTTAGGCTCTGATTCTGGCAGCCTTATAAACTGAAAAATGTTTTCCTCACTGGTCTTCATTAATAGTGTATCATTTTTTGTATGCAAAGATGACATGGGCCCACTTGGAGGAACATGACTTATGCAATGAGATATCTTTCTACCTGTGGGCTTAATTGTCCCAAGCCATAATCATCTTTTTCAGGAAATCATGGTGAACCTCCACATGATATTTGCCTAAGATTAGGACTTCATTCTGAAGTTCTTGAAAATCATATTTAGCACCCATGACTTTTACCTCAGTTTTGGTATATTCTACCAAATTTAAGTATTGTTCAAGAATGATAGAATCCAAACAGTTTAAATCATGTTGGAAAGCATGTGATGAATACAAAAGGTATGACAAGATAGAACATGATTAAATTTTACTTCGAGATTTTGTTAAAAATTATCTTGATTGTAATCTACAGGAGAGTGTATATGACAAAGGGGAAATTCATTCAGCATATAAAGAACTTTTACAAATGATAAAGAGTATTTAAAATAATCAAGTGGGAAAAGGTGGTTGTTTGACTATGACAAGAAGAATGGATAGAATACACAGTCTATATTGTAATCTAAAAACTGCGTGTTAAACAATGAGATTGAGTTTTGGACCTGCGTGAATGACTAAGATTATTTTAAAACTTACAAGTAATGTTGATTTATATGTCAGTAAAGGAGTATATGTGTAAATGTCTATATACCCATACATAAATACATATTATAAAGTAAAAATATGTCTTTCATGTATGATGCAGTCAACACTTTTTAATTAAATGTGACCAAAAAAAAAAAAAAAAAAAGAGAGAGAGAGAGAAACGAGAGTGAGATTTCTCAGCTTTTGGTTCCTAGCTGAGTATATACCCTACCTAGTAACCTCTCTCTCCTTTTCATTTTCCAGGGCTGCTGTTTATCACCTCTCTTCTTCCTTCCATATATTCTCAATCTTCTGCCCTCACAAGCTTTTCTAAGATTTATGATGATGAGGCTGGTGTAAATAGGAACTATCTTTCTAGGTGATAATCCGGCAGGCTGTATCACCATTTTCAATGAGTATAAATTTTGACTAGACATTCAGCATCTCTCCTAAGGAAATCATTGGACATTTTAAAGTCATAATGGTACAAAGATGTTTTTAACCTGTTTGTAAGGTCCTGTATGAACTGGCTCCTATCTAGTTCCCTCTTCATGTATCATTCTCTCCATTATTTATAGTGGGTCTTTCTGATCACTGGATGTAGCAAACTAACTGCTACCTTACCGTTCTGTAGTTGAACTTTCTGCTCTGTCTGCAAGTCATCTTTCTTAGAACTGTGCATACTTCCTATCTTTAATTATTCAGGACAGAGAACAAATGTTGGCTAAGAAAGGCTTTCCTTGATCATCCTAGTGTAGTGTCTCAAAGACACTCCCCTGCCTTTTGTATCCCATTACCCTGTTTTATTATCTTCATGGTGCCGTTTCCTTCTCTGAATCACTTAGTCTATTATTTGGTTTCCTACTTTATAGCCTTTCTCCACACTCACTCATGTAAGCTTGCTAAGGACGGGACATGTTCTATCTTGTTTATTGCTCTGTCCTTATTGTGTAGGGTACAGTGCTAAACACATAGTAGGTGCTCAGGAAATATCTGTTGCATGTTAACAAGCAAATTCCCCTGTATCTTTCAGTGAGAGTTTTTGACTGGTGCAGTGATTCATATTCACTTCCATGGTATTTGTATAACACCATTATGAAATGCTGCTGGGTGTATTATCTGTCTCATAGGGATGTAAGGATGTTATAAAGATTAAATGAGATAATACATATGAAAGTTACTTTGTTAGAGGGAAAAACCCTTATAATTGTACTTATTATCACTATCCTGATTTCACAAATGAGGAACCTGGAGCCCCAGTGGGTACGTAATCACCCAAGACCATAGATATGGTAGAGCTCTTATATCCTCTGCCAAGCATCACAAAGCTTCCCTTATATATTTTATTCATTTGGGCTGAACATCCTTTACTAAAAAGTCACAAAGATCACAAGGACGTTTCTGAAAATTAGAAAAGGGGGGAATAAAGCCACTCTTTCTTGAGAAAGGGCATACAGATCAGTAAAAACAGCCAAAGGGAATATAGGAATGAAAAATTCAGGGCAGAATTTGGCCTACTGGCCCAGATGGTAAGGGAATAAACTACTTGTGATGTTTAATGTGAAGCTATAGAAAAGTTAATAGGTTTGTGAACAAATGTCCCAAACTCTCAGCTCAGGGTATGATTTCCCAATTTAAGAAACTTTCCTACCCTGAGGGTAACAATTTTTACTCAGCTTTTGTGCAAAGAAACTGCCACTATTTCCTATTTTCTTTTCTTTTTCTATTTCCTTAATAAAAGCATTCAGTATTACTTGGTGGAATTCTGCCCAATTTTTTTGATACCATGACACTCTTCCAGGCAGTGTAATGTCTTATAGTTGGGAACCCTTGGTGCTAACCAGAACAGTGTATAATACTTGGGAGTATTCTAGTATTTTGAGTTATATCTCATATTCTTATATAATTCACAAACTGGCTATTTAAAATAACCTAATTTCAGAGTTGTGATAATTTCATTTGTAGTATACTTGTCACATTTTATTTTTAATTTGATATATGCTCATTAAAAACATACATTAACTTACTTGCTTTAGGGTCACACAACTAGTACGTGGAGGAACTCGATTTCCAGACTCCATTATTTGCATTTTTAAATCATTCAACATTTATAGGAGGGCCGAAATTAACTTTGCAGCTGTATCATCAGTTTCTATATCCAAGTGCATATACCAGTGTACTCTGAAGTTGTGTACCTCTGATCTGTCATGGTGTGGCAATATAACTATATATTAAGTTGGATTTATGATGAATCCCCACACCTTGATCGATTTCTGGGGGAGCTGTCCAGAACTGAGCATGCCATGAGGTTGCCACTGTAGTAGGAGGCATGAGATCAGTTTTATAAGGGTTTGAGTATTTGATTTTATGCATATCCAGCCTAAGCTACTATTTGAAGAATTCCAACTTAGATTCCTAGGAGAATTTACTTTCTGGAGTTCAAATACGAAAGTTCAAAGCGGTCTGATTCTATTTAAAAAGCCCACATGCGAAAATAAGTGAAGTGCCTTGAAATTGCCAGTGAAGCAGTCATCCTGAAATCTATAGAGTAAAAAACATAGGCTTTAGAGGAGGAAAATTTGTTTTCACAGAAGGAAATTGATATAGCTTTTTAAATACCATTCATTCAGAGAAGGTGAATCAACAGTGATAAAAAACCTTGAACAAGACTCTTTTTTATGTCTATTTAAATAAAAACTTTATTCAATTTATGATGCTGTTAAATAGTAACATAATATTAAATAGCTAAAAACTTTAATGATATTTCTTAATCCAAATACGTGAAAACAATTTTATATAATTTATTATGGTTCATACTAAGTTGACTCTGAAATTGTGAACACTGTAACATTTTCCCTAAAATATTAATAAACTTAATACTTATTTATTCTTCAAAATTCAAATATTATATTAAAATGTTATTTAAAAATCTAGACTATAATTTCCTAGCCTTGATTTTTAATTCCAATTATATTAAAACAAAAAATATAAGATTATAACTTTTTTCAAAACTAACTATTTTTTCAAAAATGCCATTTACCTGTTGAATCATTCAGTAGATATATATAGTGGCACATTCTCAGTTCTGGTCATTTGGTTTCAGTCTCCATTAAACCTATAGTCTTAGTGAAGGAAAAGTTAAGTAGACTGAAACTTAAAATGCGTGTAAGAAGTGCTGTGATGGGGTCAGGGCAGCATATTATAATCACACATTGCAGGATCCTCTTATTTGAATTTGGGAGTGTCAGGGAGAGTTCCCAGGGAAAGAGACATGGAAGGGGTACCTGGAGTGTTGTAGAAGTCAGCTAAGCAAAGAGATGGAGAAGAATCTTTCAGTAATGGTGAGAGTAATAAGTGACAGTAGAGAGGCAAAAGAGGATTTGATGTTCTTTGAAGTAAGAGAAGTTCAATTTGACTAAAACTTAAAATTCTTAAAAAGATAAAACAGGGGACAATAAATAAGACTGAGGTAGTGAACTGAGAGGGCATCTTGGAAGCAATCTGACCTTCCTTCTAAGAGTTTTGATATTCTATAGTATGGTTTTAAATAAGAAAGCTGCTTGGCCAGGTTCACATTTTAGAAAAATCATTTCAATGTAAAGAAAAGATCCTGGACAGGTGAGAGTGGTAAATCTAGAGGCTGAGGGACTCATTTGAATTCTGCTATGGTGGTTCCAAGTGAGAGATGCTGTACCTCACCTAGGATACCACTAAGTGGGAATGGAAAGAAATAGCTGGAATCATCAGGGTTTTTTTTGTTTTGTTTTGTTTTCTTTTGTTTTGTTTTTTTACAATATTAAATTGAGAGAGCTTCATAGATGTTTGGAAGTAGAAGGGGGCCAGGGTATGAGGTTAGGGAAGCTAATTAGATTTCTGAAATCTCCAACAGGGTTGTCTGGTTCCACTTCCAAAGTTAGAAAACACAGGAAAAGTTTGCAAGAGAAGGTAATGAGATCAGGTAGGGGCATAGAAATGTTTATATTTCTGTAGGACTCCAAATGAAATGGCTAGCAGAAATTTGTACCTATGGATTTCGAAGCTCGAGAATGAAATCTGATATAAATTTTAGAATTTTCACAAGGTAAGTGGTAATTGAACATATGGGAAAGGATGATATTACCCAAGGAATATACTGAAATGAGTGATCATCAAATATTGCAGTTAGATGAATTACCCAGGAGATATGGTGAAGTTCAGAACCAGCTCCAGAATCTTACGAAGTATAGGGTGTAGCTCAGAAAGCTACATGTTTGATGAGTTCCGTCCCATGATTTTTATGAAGATGATCCTCTGACCCACTTTCAAGTAAAGGGAGAAGAGAATCTTGTGTAGAAGCCTGAGTAGGACCAGCACATGAGATGGAAAGAGGATGGGGAACCCAGAAAGAAGGCTGTGAAGAAGTAACCAGAAGTATGGAAGGAAAACTGAGAGTATAAAATACCACAAATTCTGTGCAAAGAGAGTCGGTGCAAGAGAAGGAATGGGGGACAGGGTCAAATTATTGAGAGAGAAGGTAAAGATCAAGGCTGATATACACCCACTGCATGTAACAAAAAGGAGGTCATAACAAAGTTGGCAAGAACAGTTTTGGTAGAGTAATGTGGGCTGAAGCCAGATTGCAGTGGGTTGAGGGTTGAAGATGAGATGAGAATGAAGAGACATGAAGCAGAGACAAAATCATTTTTAAAAAAGTTCGACTTAGAAGAGGTGGAGGTTGCTGCAGAGAATGCGGGTGAGGGTGAATGTTTTAGGAAGGAAACAACTTGAATAAAAGCCTTATCTTTCTCCTGACATGCTCCATCCCCCATTTTTTGAAGCTTTTTTGAAGTCTTTTAGTCCATCAAATTATGAATGTTTATACAATACATGGAATGCATCAGCAATAAAAACGATGAATTTTATGTTTAGTTTATGTTGAAATTTTAAGAAACTACCAAATAGTTTTCTAAAGAGCTATACTGTTTTATTTTTGGAGCAAAGTAAGGTGCTGCTTTGTGTTTTGTGCATTATGGTTATGCCAAAAACTATTGAAGTATGTGTGAGTATTAGCCTGCCCCCTAGTGGTGGTCTTCATCCAAGGGGCCAGACTCTGAAGTGATTTTTTTCTACCCTTTCCATTACATGCTCTGCCACCCCACTTCTGTATTTTCTTGCAAATACATAACGGCAAGCAGCTGGTTTAAATATGCCCAAACATATTTAGGTGGTGTACTCTGGGGTCCAGTGGGGCAGGAGGATGAAAGTCCCTGCATCCGGCTACCTGCTTGAAACATCAATATCTGCCACCATAACTTAGGGATCGCCATCTGGGGGACTTTGAGAACAATGTTGAACTTCATTTAAGCTCAGTTTCCTCATGTTTACAATGAAGATTATAATAATACCTTAGAGGGATGTTATGATGATTAAACGAGATTGTGTATGTAAAGCATCTAACAGTTCTACCCAGAGTTGACATTCAAGAAACAGCACATGTTCATATTTTATACCAATAAAGAATAAATCAAAGAATTAAATAAAATCAAGAATGTAGTCAAATACTACAGTGCAATTTTATTTATGCTATTCATTTTTTTCTGGTTCTCATTTGCTTGTATTCCATGTTAATGTCCTCTATTTCATTTGAAACCTTTAAACTTGAAACTAGATTGTCTTGTTTGATATGGATAAAAATCACAACAGTACCAACAATAATATCCTCCACTATTTTAGAGTAATAATATACAGGACATTTGGTAAAATATTTCTTATGTAAAATTTAATGCTGAAAAAGTTCTATGAGGTAGACAAAGATCTCAAATGGTCTTTTTTGGAGAAAAGATTTTCATGTGTATCTTTCTGGCCCAGACCCCACATCTTGACTACCTGCTGGCCCTGACAGTGGCATTGATAATACCAGGTACTGTTGGTTGATACTGAGAAGTACAAAGATTATATATGAAGTAGTGATATTGATAAAACTAGCTTTCTCCTCCTAGAACATTGCTCTCTACAAGGACAAAACTAGCTTTCTCCTCTTTGAAATTTCCCACTCTAGAGCACTAGCTCTTACTGAGAAAAAAAGCCACCTCTTATTTACCTCTTGAGAAACAAAAACAAAATGAACAAAAATCTATTTGCCTCTTTCATACCCCAACAAAATAACAACTGACAATTGCTATTTTAATTATTATGTTTCCAAGTATTTTCCCCACATCCAGCCAATTAATAACCACATAATTTCTATTCAACAATGATTAGTTCAGCTCAAATCAGAACAAATAATGACCATCCAGAACTACAAAGGGCAAACTTGAACACTAATACTTATATCACTTATCTTATTCATTTTTTCTCAGCAAACTTACTAGGTCTCTCACCACACCCATTTGCACCCTCTACACGACTTTCAGGAAACTTAAGCGCAGTAGTCCTTTTTATGAGCAGGCACTATTATTACTGGCTTCTACCGTAAACCAAAAGTATCTCTAACCCACATTCTGCCGCAAGGGACACCAATCCCTCTTATCCTTGTGCTAGTAATTACTGAAACTATTAGCTTATTTATCATACCAATAGACCTACCTGCATGACCAATGGCTAGTATCATAGCCAGTCACCTATTATTTTAGGGCCAGAAGGGAATCCCTGGCCCTAATAAGCATTAGCCCTCCCACAACCCTCATTAGATTTATTATTTTTGTTCTATTCACTATTCTTGAATTTGCAGTAGCCTTTATTCAACTTACATGTTCACCCTGTTAATAAGCCTCTACCTACACAATAACACATAATGACTCACCAGATGCATGCATATCATATAGTACATCCCCATCCCTGACCTCTTACAGGAGCCCTTTCAGCCCTTCTCTTAACTGGTCTAGTAATATGGTTCCATTTTAACTCAACCTTTTTATTATCCTTGAGCCTATTAACTAATATCTTAATGGTGTATTAATGATGATGAGACATCATCTGAGAACACTTTTCAAGGCCATCACACCAATTGTTCAAAAAGGATGTAGATATGGCATAATTCTATTTATGATTTCAGAGGTCTTCTTTTTTACAGGCTTCTTCTGTGGTTTTCATCACTCAGGTCTTCCCCCTACACTTGAATTAGGCAGTTACTGGTCACAGGCAGGCATCTGCCCCCTAAATCCATTAGAAGTACCACTTCTCAACAACTCTGTCCTACTGGCCTCTGAAGTATCTAGTTCCCAAGCTCACCATAGCTTGATATAAGGAAATCTCAGCATATACTTCAAGCCCTTTTTATTACCATCTCCCTAGGAGTTTACTTCACACTACTGCAAGCCTCAGAATATTAACAAAACACCTTTTACAATCTCAGATGGAGTGTATGGGTCAACATTCTTCATGGCTACAGACTTCCATGGCCTACCTGTAATTATTGGCTCTACTTTCCTAATTGTCTGTTTCCTGTGCCAGCTAAAATTTCACTTTACATCTAATCATCATTTCACATTTGAAGCCACTGCCTGATACCGATACTTTGTAGACATACTATGGCTCTTTCTGTACATCTCCGTTTATTGATGAGAGTCCTCTTCTTTCAGTATTAATTAGTACAGTTGACTTTCAATGAATTAGTTTTGGTACAATCTGAAAAAGAATAATAAACCTTATATTAGCATTAACCACAAACATAGTACTAGCTTTACTGTTTGTACTTATCACATTCTGCCTTCCCCAACTAAACACATACAGAAAAATTAAGTCCTTATTAGGAATGCAGATTGGACCCCATAGAATCAGCAGCCTACCTTTTTTCCATAAAAATTTTCCAAGTAGCCATTATATTTCTCCTCTTTGATCAAGAAATTGCCCTCCTTCTGCCTCTGCCCCGAGAAGCCTGAACTATTAACCTAAAATCAACACTCATTGTAGCGCTAATCCTAATCTCACTACTATCAATATGTTTGCTTGTTAGTGAACTTGAAAGAGACCAGAAAGAACCAAATATAGTTAGTTTAAATTAAAACCAATAATTTTGACTCATTTAACTATGATTAAATTCATAATTACTGAATGTGTTTTGTCTACATAAATATTCTAGCATTTATAGTTTACCTTATAAGGCTATTAATATATTGATCCCACTTAATATCTTCTCTACTATGTCTAGAAGGAATCATACTATCATTACTGATTATAGCAGCCCTGAAAGTTCTAAATGCCCCTTTCACTGTAGGTAGCACAATATCCATCGTCTGACTAATATTCATAGCCTGCACAGCTGTGCTGTGATTATCCCTGCTAGTAATAGTATCAGACATCTACAGCATTGATTACATACAAAATCTTAACCTTCTCCAATGTTAATGTATAGTAAAATGTATAGTAAAAATACGGATTACACCTTCTGGTTGCCAAAAGTGCACGTAGAAGCCCTTATCACCAGATCTGTAGTTCTTTCAGCCGTACCCTCAAACTTGCTGGCTATGCTGTACCAGGAGTGACAATAATCCTGAAACCCATAACAAAGTACACAGGGTATCCGTCCCTTACACTGTGTTCATGAGGAATAATTATACTGAGTTCAGTCTGCTTACACCAAACAGATTTAAAATCACTCATCACATACTCCTCCATTAACCACATGGCACCTGTCAGAGTAGCTATCCTTATCCAAACACCTTGAAGTTACATAGGAACTACTGCCTAATGATCGCCCATGGCCTCACATCATCTATATTATTTTGCCTGGCAAATTCAAATTACCATTGTATTAGCAGCCAAAATGTAATTTTGGCCCCTGCTTATAGACATTTCTTCCACTAATGGCAACATGATGCTACTAGTGAGTATTACAAACCTAGCCCTGCGGCCAACAATTATCTTAGTTGGAGAATTAATTATTTGTAGCAGTGTCATCTTTCTCCTGATCCAAAAACACCATTATCCTCATAGGGGTTAATATAGTCATTACCACCCTATGCACTCTCTATATATTAATCATAACACAATGAGGTAAATGTACATATCATATCAACAATATTAAACCATCATTTACATGGGGAAACACCATCATAACTCTTGACTATTACCCCTTCCACTCCTATAACTCAACCCAAAATTATTTTGAGACCTATTTACTGTTATATAGTTTAAGGAAAACATTAGACTGTGAATCTAATAGTAGAATCTTAAACCTTCTTGTTTACTGAAAAGGTTAGCCTTCTCCTGGGTGAGCCTTTCAGCTCTGGAAAGCTAGCTCTTACTGAAAATAAGCTGCCACTTATTTACCCCCTTGAGAAATGAAAACAAAATGAATGAAAATCTTATTTGTCTCTTTCATTTCTCCACCAATAATAGGGCTCCTGTTGTTATTTTAGTTAGGGTTCCAAGTTTTTTTCCACACCCAGCCAACTTAGCTAGCTCTTCTATGAGGAGAAATGTGGGCATCCATGAGGATGAGGGCTAGCACAGTCTCAGACTCAGAATCTCAGGAGTTTTTGTTTCTCTAGAAAGAGAAGAGGCAAGACCAGGAATGGCCTGTATCTGATGGTTATTACAATCAGCCATTTGGCAATTTAAGATAGTTGCATTCTTTTTTCCACCCCACACTAACCACACTTACTCCTTTGTCACTTTAATAGCTGAATTTTTCCCTAATAGAGTCAAAGGTTACTAGTGACATTTTGTCCATGTAGATTAAATGTTTTCTTTTTTATCTCTTAATAATGCTGCAGATAATATTTGTTTAGAATTAATTCTCTGATGGCAGTTGTTAGCTTGCTTATTTTATTGGGGTCATTTTAAGGCTTTAAAGAGAAAGCTCTCCCTCGAGCAGAGAGAATCCCTCTTAATATAGAAACCAGTTGTTCAAAGAGAGGAGTGCTTAATGAAACACTTTGGACAGCCTGTCAGTGCTCAGACACATAATTCCTTCATGGAAAAGAAGAAAGCATCTTCTTGGCCAAATGTGATCAGCACCAACCAGACTTATGCCCCACATGCTTTGGAAGGGATGGATTCTCTTCAGTATTCAGTTATTTTTCAGGAAAGAGGTGTAGATTAAAATAATAGCAATCATGTTAACATATATGTTAGGCAACAAAATAGATGGCACTGAAGCTGATGGTGTTACAAGTTGTATTTTCAACTCGAGTCTACATTTGAAAAATATTTCTACTGTTTTCCTTCAATGCCATCAATTTTAATGGCTTCTATTCCATCTAATTTTTAAGCTGTAAATATATTCGTGTTTAAAAAGAAAATCAAAGTGATCCTTTATGCCAGAGGCTGAAACTAGTTTGTTGTGTCAGCAAAATTAGTCTTCAGTTCATAGGTATCTAAATGCTCGATTATATATCCCCAAATCCATAATTTATCCTAGAAGACTTCAGTTAATAAAACCACTGTGAGAATAAGTTTGTCTCATATTATTATTAAAAAAAAAAACCCTGTGAAAAAGCATTTAAATATTAAGAGATTTCATATGAAAATCTTGATTTGGGCTTCTCTGATAAATCAAAGGCTTTGAAATGCTTTCTTAGACCTGACTAGGACTATAGACAAGTAATACAGGCTAACACTCTCTTATTAGCCTGAATGCCCTGGACACTTTCAACTTTTGCTTAACATCAATGGGTATTTAATCTTCTGAAGTATTTTAATCTGTCTTCCCCTGTAGAAATTTAAACCTAAATTTAAAGGGGCTTTCTAATGCAGTCCAAGCCAAAAATATAATTCATTTTAAAGGTAATTTTAGTATTAGCTTAAAAATGTGTGGGCAAACATTCATTTAATTTCCTGTTACTACAGAAATGATAATACCTAGCAAAAATTACTCTTTGTCAGTTGCTGTGGTTTACATATTTTATCTCATCTTTTAATTCTTACCACAAGCCATAAAGTAGATGCTAAATGTTATTATTAGTTTAACAAGGACAACCTGAACCTTAAAGAGGTCTGTGCATTGCCCAAGGTCTCAGAGCTTATACGGGGTTGAGCTGAGGAAATCCTCTCTCTGAAATTCACGTTCTTAACTGCTCACTCTCTTACTCTGTCTTACTCTGGCATTTGTATTCTAAACTATTTTTTAAATGTGTCTTAAAAAAAGTCTTAAATATGGAACTTTAAAACATGTAAACATGTAACTACAGCTATTTATATAAATATACATTTGTCCTCATGCTGAATAAAGTGCTTCAGATACTCTCTGCTCCCTGTGCCCCCATTTAGGTCACAGAAGGACCTCTTTTTATGAATCATCCACCAAAGAGGTCAGGGTTAGCATTCTCCCCCAGTATTTTCATTTTTTCTCTATTGCAAATGAATTATGTATACGCCCTGAAGTAATTAGCAAAGACGCTGTTGTTCAGCTATATTTTAAACTAATTAATCTGACCTAATTCCTGTCAAAAATAATTAGGATAAAATATGTCCTCCCTGAGCAACTCTTTGGAGCTAAGATGCTGAAGTATGGTATCTCCTGTGTATGCACTGTGCTAAAAGTGAGAGGGCTATTTATTTAATGGTTTTAGAGGAGATGCTAAAATGATACCTCTTCAGTTGCCACCTGGGCATTGGCTCCTTCGTTTCTATATCTGAATAAAAACAAGAAGCTGAGCTAACAACAGGGATTCTGACATGAGCGATAGCAATGACCCCTTCACATATTGTGGTTTGCAATTAAAACTTAAAAACTAGTCCCTCCTCTTCCAGAAGGCTTTCAAATGAAGATGCATGCCCCATTTCACAGCCTGTTCAATTTTCTTAATATAAAAGCTATTCAACTGTTTTCTGACTCTCTTGCCTTGGCCTTTTAAAAATGTTTAACATCCTTAGTAATCTAATTAATTGGGGAAATTTTGCATTTAATAACCATTCTTAAGTTGTATGTTTCTAGAAAGATAATTTTGAAAAAGTGAATAAGCAGGCTTTACCCATAGGTACAGTGTGTCAAAAAAGGAAGAGAATCTCTGGTTGCAGTGACTGCGGGTTTGAATGTGATGACGTTTGCTATCAGTGATTTCCTGGAGCCCTAACCAGTGCCCTGTTGTTCTGGAGCAGCCTCTTCTGCATGCCCTCTCACCTTGCTTTCTAATATATTAAGGAGCACTTGGAATAGGAGAGCACTGTAGTATGTGCATATATATATGTGTGTGTGTGTGTGTGTGTGTGTGTGTGTGTGTATAGATATATGTGTGTGTATCTATCTATATCTATATGTATATCTATATCACATTGCCAAACAGCTTAGAGTTAATAATTTCCTTATTAAACCTATGAACCCTTCCTGTTTTGTAATCCTTCCTCCACAACCCCCTTCCAAGTTAGTTTCTAGGCAACCAATAAGCATTGAATTACATTAAGCTCTTTATTTCAAGGCTGCAGTTCAGACTTTTGCTGCGTATTTGTTGGCTCATTTATGGAGACTGCAGCATAATATTCATTAATTCTATTTAATCCTTAGTACTTCAGCGATTTGGTTCTAAACACATTACCTGTACCTGTTTTTCATGTGTAAACCACCCCAGGGCTGTGATGTTCTTTTATGTATTGGTTATGCCAAAGGTCCTGTGAAGTTTAATTTGGAATCACAGGGGCAGAATATCCACACTTTCTAATTCTTGGTGATCATTCAGCATTTTGAGGATAACATATTAGGAAATTAAATTTTTTAAAATCTCCTGTCTTGAATGGCCAACATGTCTATAGCTGACTTTTAATAAAAAAGAACACACAGTTTAGTCATAGTCTGAAAATGTAATAAGCATTTGCAAAAGGGAGGATACTGTTTTCTTCAACAAATTAAGATTGTAACATGAAAGAGAGGGTCTTGGAAGTATCCCTTTATTGGTGTGAATTGAGGAATTGAGGTTGTAATTTCAAATTTACCCAGTACTATGTGAGAAAGAATATTAATTTTCCAGCACAACTGTTCTCTATTTGAGATGTTGAATGTTTTGAGGCATTCTCTCAAAAACTCTAGCAAGCACACTTTCTCCCTCCACCCCACCTCAGTGTGTGTGCGTGTGTACCTTTAGGTCCTCAAAACTGAACAAAAACATAAAAACTCTCTAATTTCTTAACCCAGTGTAATCATTGACATTTGTCACACTAAAGGATGGCTTGGAAAGGAGAGAAGAAAAATCCTTTCAAATACTAATTCAGTTCTCTCTTTCACTTGCTTACTAGTGGGGATAGTTGTATAAGGCTGGGTGAAAAAAATGAATTTAATAGTTCTGTAGCAGACTCAACCACCTGTCAACCACAGGTTAACTGTGGACAAACCTTCCAGAGGGTCTTAATGCCAAGAATGAGCCCCCCAGACAAGGACTGCACTGCCCAGCCGCCTTTGCATCTATGAGGTGCCATGTTATGGGATTTTCCATGTTGTGGGCAGAAATGACATATGCCCTTTCCAGCTTTGTTGCACAGAGTCCTCCTGTGTGATCCCCCGTATGTCTCTTTCTAACCTCTCTGCCAGTTGGACATCAGTAACCACTGAACTCAACCACTTATCACCACAATTAAATGTCTTGGCAGAGTCTCTGTCACCAATGGCCACACAGAAGCATCACTGCTCAAGAATCTGCCAGTAAAACTATTACTAAGCACTGAGAATTTGGATGTAACTGTTCCAACAGCTAATATTGCTTTAACTTATAAAAGTACTGTGATTCCTGTGATAGGAAGACTTTAGTCTATAGAACCATAAACACTCTTTGACTGCTGCGTCCCACGCAGTACTGCAGATTCCAAGGATTCATCAGTGACCAAGACAAGAAGGTGCCCAACCTCCATTCATTTGTTAGACTAGCAAGGAAAACAGTTGTAACTCAAACTATTAATTGCACGTTATGTGAAGAAATGCAAAATATAAATTCAGGCTAGAGAACACATAGTAAGATCTAAATTACTCTAGCACTGATGAATATCTTGTGTTTATTAATGATTATTTTCAAATGTTAGTTTGGACAAAAATACATCTTGATTTCATATCATACTCAAGGAACTGTGTCCAGAATAGACTAGGAGACTCAGTAGGTTAAACTGTACCTTAAAACAGTTTCTTCTTTCATTAGAGCTATAAGGGTATTTAGAAAAGAATTCACTTAATCCTTGCTTTCACAGTTGAGGAGAAATACCTTTTGAAACTAATAATACCATCGGCTTTAGTAAATGGAATATTTAGTGTGTGCTAGGAATTATATTATTCTCTATTTTTTAACCATTTTTATTGTGAAATTTAGCATCCTTGAAGATGAGTGTGCCATAAAGGATATGTAGGTCAGTGATTTATTTAAAAAAAAAAAAAAAAAAAAAAGAACACCCATGTAATGCTACTCAGGTCAAGAAATGGATAATTGCCTGCTCCCAGAATCGCTAAGCAGCCCAGCCCACTTCTAACTCCTTCCCTTTCCATGTTCCTACTGCCCTTCCTCTGAGGGTCATGATCGCTACTTTGCTTCTCTTTGTAGTTTTACCACATTCACATGCATGCAAAAATGATGTCATCTACTTCTAACTTTAAGGAAACTGAATCATGATAGTACATATGCTTTTTTATAATTCTTCTTTCACACAACTCTTCCTTTGTTATAGTTGTTCATGTTCTTGTTTGGAGCATTATTTGAGTTATTTCCTTTTTGTTGTATAAATAGATAACAACTTATTCTGCCATATAAATATACTAAAATTTATTTATTTTAGAATATTTGACATTTGGTTATTTGACTGATAAGAATAGCATAGCTCTAAATAGGCTCGTACCTGTGCGAACACGACTCTGTATTTCTGTCTCCTAATCCTCAGAATGTTGTGTTGTATCACACACTCATGCTTCTGTAGAATTCAGAGATACTTTCTTATGAAAAAAGTTTGAGAGAAAAGGTGCTGAGGTAATATAATAGAACCAGGTGTACTTGCAGTCTCATAAAATTTTGGTTCAATATTTAATGGGTTAATCTAAGTTCCATGGTGTATCATTGAAACAAATTAATATAAAAAAATAGATGATCATTGTCCTCTTTAGAATATCATTACTCATTCTTAATCTGACCTTTGGTGACATGGGTGAGATGCAGTGCATTCTTCTTGCTCTCAAGTTTGGTTTTACTATTTTTATTGCATTATTTCTGTCCTTTTGTCAAGCCAAGTTTCCCATCACAGCATATCCTGTTCCCTTTGCCTGGAATATGTTCTTACTGTAAAGCTTTGGTTGCATAGCTAGCTCCATTTCTTTTCTTTTCTTTTAATTGAGGTAAAACTGGCATACATTAGTTTCAAGTGTACGACAATATAATTCAATATTTGTATATACTGCTAAGTGAGCACCATCATAAGTCTGGTTACCATCCATCACTGTACAAAGTTACATTTTCTTTCCCTCATGAAGAGAACTTTTAAGATTTACTGTCTTAGCAGCTTTCGGATATGCAGCTACCTTTCTTATCATGATCATTTCAACTCAACTCACAAGTCTTCTCTGATGGTCCTGCTGCCCCCAGTCACTCTTTATTACCTTCAGCCTTTATATGTGGTGTTAGATAATTGATCCCTATCAATGGTTATCCTATTTATGGTTTAGCTTTTTTTTTTTTTCCTGGTTCCTCCTTTCCTTGCCTTCCAGAAATATAAGCACCAGGAATCTCATTTCTTTGGTTGAGTAAACTAGCTACAGTCTCTGGAACAATACCAGTTCATAATAGGTGCACAATAAATGTCTAATGAATAAAGGGAAGGAGGAAAGGAAGAGGTTTGGAGGGAGGCCAAGCAGTCAAGAGACCATCCACGTGTTAAGTAATTCTGTAATTCTGCATGACAGGTGTAAATAAAAGTAGATTTCTGGATTCAGATCTTATAAGGCAAATGCAAGCAACTGAAAATACCCAACCACTGGAGGTTAAGAAGAAGCGGGGATCTCACACAGTGAGGCAGACTGAAAGCAACCAAAGACCTAGGACAGTGTGTGACTGTCATTCCAATTTTCCATGTATCTCTGCGCCAAGCTATACATACACAAATTCCTAACTGTCTGACTAATGTTCATTACAAAGAAAGAGTCTGAGTCAAAGTGACCTCAGGGTTACTATCCATGGAAACAGAAGGGCGAGAGTATGGTCATTAGATGCTGTTGTCAAAGAACAAAAAAAGGGACCAAAAAAAAAAAAAAAAAAAGTTTGGTACTCTCCCACATTTGTTTGGAGGAAATTGGCCAACATCCAAAGTTTCATGTGAACCAGGCCGTTGGATAAGCCTGGGAGAACGAGTCATCTTGGCAGGCTCTGCAAGAGTGCTTATGTCTATCACTACTGTAATAACAGACACTAAGGGTCAATATTTACAAGGATCCACTAGGATATGGATTAAGATAAGTCTGGGAGTAGTCCTCAGGAAATCACAGAGCAGTAAGGCTCATAACAGAAGTATACATTCCAGGAGTTCACGAAACTTTTGTCAAAAAAATAAATGTCTATTTGACACATCAAGAGAAGAGAGGTGAGCACTACTGTAGGAAGATGCGGTAGAGTGCATGAATGTAATAGAGTGCTTGTGGTGACAGACAGGGAGAATGTTTAAATATCTGCAGTGTCAAATTGACGTGTTAACCCTTTAATCAGAAATACTTTCTACTCATTTAGGCTGTTTTCCTTCCCTCCAAAGATGGCAGCTCTAATTTGGCCCCATCAGTGAGTGAAGGAAATGACTCATTTTACAGACACCTTGGCAAGAATATAAAGTAAGAAAAAGAAGGAAGGAATTGTGTCCTATAGATAACAAAATCCTTTTCTAAAGTCACTGCTGAGGAAATAGTAAAACATTACAACCCAGGAAGTCCGGGTAAATTATATGGGAGAGTAGTCAGTAGATGGCAGAGGGGGAAAAAATATGAGCATTTCTGAGAGGAAGAAATAAAGACTTTGATGTGATGACTCTGACACCTAAATGGAGCAGAGAATTTGGGGCAGAGACCCACGCCTCTCATTCGTGAGAGCTCAAAGAGCTCTGTGCTGAGTAATTTTGCTTGGCAGTGAACTTAATACCTCCCTCCTCTTCCACAATTAAAAAAAGAAAAGTAAAATTAGGCAAAGTAACAGCTAGATCATCTCCCTCCTAAAGCCGACTCAGCATTCTGCAACATTTATATATCACATTACAAGAACTAGGATATACAACACGGAGTTCCTTTTGCCATCTTGCAACAGGGTCTTCAACTTCTCATTTGTCTTACCTTGTGGTGAGGAGGCCCTGGATTGGTTGTTTCTGAGGACCAAAGAGACCCCAAAGAGAAATGGTGGCATCCCGACCTTGACCTCTGTCTGTCCTGAGTAAGAACTGCCAAGCCTGGTGGGCCTTGAGGATTTTTTCTATTTCCCCACCAATTTCTAGGAACAAAAGTGGGACTCTTTTCAACTGAGTGCCTTTGAAGTATCCAGAGAGGATGATCTGCTTCATTAAAGTAGCACAGGAAATCCCCAATGTGAAGAGGAGAAACCAGGCTGCACTACAACCCTGTGCAACTTAAACTAGTCTAGAGATAAGGCAAAAATGAATGAAAATTCTCAGTTCCTGCTTCACTTGAAGGTAGAAAATTCTCAGTTCCTGCTTCACTTGAAGGTAGTTAAGTTCAGAGAATTATCAAATTTCAGAGCTGAGAGGGCTGTTCCTGACCATTAGCTGTAACCTCCTCATCTTCCCAGTGAGATTGTTACATTCAGGGAGGAGAAATGACGTATACATTTGGTCCCCTCATGCGTTTGTGTCATGTCTGCAACCAACCACACATGTGCCAGGTACTTCTTCAGTACTTATACAGATAAAATAGTGGCTAAGACTTGATGCTTGCCCTCAGGAACTTGCCATCAATTGGGCATTGAAGATGAGTCAACCGAGAACAGCACAACTAGGCGTTGCCATAGTACAAAAAAGGACAGTATACACAGTGGTTAAGGGTGCAGGCTGTGGCTTGAGGCTCTCTGTGTTCAGACTCAACACCGCTGCTCCCATGTTATATAGCCTTGGACAACTGAGTTCACTTTTCTATGCCTCGAATTCTTTTTCCATGAAATCTTGATAACATTAACATTTATCCTCTAGGGTTTCTTGATGATTAAGTAAGAAACTAGATACACAGTGCTTAGTAAAATGTTTAGTAATTAGTAATTGACCAATAAATGTATCATTATGAGTAATAGTTCTGGTAGAATAGTAGTATAATCATTGTTATTAAAGCCAGGTGTGAGAGTTAAAAAGGAAACTTCTCAACAGTGAAATAAATAGCCCATGACCACATAAAGGTTTAGGAAGAGTGTTTCAGCAAAAGGGATTAAATTATTTTTCAGTTTTCTGGACTTTATCTCTGATCTTGTGGGGCTTTATGAGTGCCAAGGTTTTGGCTGGGGCCATAAGTGCATTGTACACGTATCTCTAGGGGGACCACTCATGCTCATGATAATGCTAGATTTGTGTTGTATGTTCTAGTAAATGGCAGTGAAGTTCATGAGGAAGAAACAGCGCTTCCTTTTTTCTCTAAAGGTGTTGTTTCAGTTGAAAGTGTGGCTTCCTAGGGTGTTTGTTCTTACCCACTAACTCAAACATGATGAACTCTGTGAAAACATGTATATGACAATATGTCACTTAACTGTAAGGTGGTAACATTTTCTGTTTTCCACTATAAGCTGTAATTATTCTGAGGTCTGGGACATTTCAGTTGCCTATTGCTGAGTAACAAACCCCTCCAAAGCTTAGTGACCAAAGTAACAGTCATGGATGAATCTGCTTCTTGGTCAGGGCTCAGTAGTGGTGAACTGCTTTGCTCCCCGTGACACAGCCAGGGTAGCTTGACTTGAGGCTGGGGATTCACTTTGAAGATAACTCACTCACATGGCTGGCAAAGTGGTGATGGCTTTTGGTAGTGAACTCAGCCAAAGCTGAAGTGCTCAGTGCTTGCTGGCTGCTTACTGAGGTTTCCTCACAGCATCGCCACCTTAGAGCCGTCAGGCTACTTAGACAGTAGCTTAGTGCCACTCAGTGAGTGTCACAAAAGTCCCAGCCAGAAACTGTGTGACTTTTTAAATCTACCTTCAGGAGTCAAATAGTGTTACTCCTGCCATAGTTACAAGTGCATGCAGATTATGGGGGAAAGAATGTAGACCCTCATCTCTCTACAGGGGAAATATCAGAGTTACATGATGAGAAGAATGTGTGAGTTTGATTCCATTGAGAAACACAATCTGTCAAAAATGCCATTTCTACTTTGCCCACCAGAGTGCCCAGTATAGTGTCTCACACAACACTGGTGCTTAATAAATATTTGCTCATCAAATGAATGACTCCAGTGAATGAAAATAAATGAATGAATGAATATTATTACCCTAGTCCTGGTCCTTTCTGAATGACACTGATATTTGTATTAAATTTGGCTCCTGGCTTGAAATTTTGCTCTTTAATCTGGGCATTTACTTTTGTACGTCAAGAGCTGGTGTTGGAGTCTTAACCTCCTTTGGGGAATAAGGAAATGATTATGAGGAAAGATCGGTAGAGCCTTTGAAGAGTAGTAATTTGAATAAATGAGGTGGAATTTGATTGTAAAGATTTATCAGGTCATCAAAGAATATTATAAGAGAGGAAAATAGTTCTAAAAGAGGAAAATAATTGATAGTGAACCAGTGTGGTTGTGATGAAGGAAACAATATGATGACAAGAGATCAGGCAGCTTCTAGGGGAACGGCAGCCAAAAGAAGCATCAGCAAAACTATGTTTAATTAATGAACAGTAGCAGAAGAGGGTGCTCTAAAAAGATTAGAGATAGCAATTGAGGCTGTGCCTCCTGGGAAATATTGGATGACTGAAGTACTTCTGTGTGTGATGTGATTAAAATAATCAACAAGGATCTTGAACATTGAGTCATGAATTTAAAAGATTTAGTCTCCCTATCTAAAGCTGTAGCAAACATCAAACAGTAATTTCTGATTAATCTTGGGGTATAGGGAAGACCACCAATATCATGGCTATTTTCAAAAATCGTAGTAGGAATGTCTCTTATTCTTTGTCCATAGCAACTTGGTATGTTATTGTCCATCAATATTTTTACTCTGTGACCTTATTATAAAATATATTCGGAGCTGACAGTTGCAACTTGAACTTTGTAGTTTAGGATATGTTACAGATTATCAGTTTCTCCTCTGTATCATCCATAATTTTTGTTTTTAATGAAAACAAAGAGAAGAGTTTGTGTATTTTGTTAATAAGTGGAAATCCCTCAAATTTCAGAATAGAAAACAATAGAGTTCTGTTTGTTATGCTACTTTTGATTATTTTGCCAACATCAGGTTTCTTGGATTCTTCCAGAATGGTTGACATTTTCTTAGCTTTGGTTGAAGTTACGGGAAAAAGAATCTGCTTTTTTTATTCCCTTTATGGTCCTTTTCTAAATTTTTGTTATAGGGAAGAGTCACACAGGCAGGGATTTAGCTGTCAGGCTTCTGAGTGCTAGGAATTAACAAGACAGCAGCGTTATTCCCTTATCTTCTGACTGAGCCGGTATGCCTACTGTCATGATGGGAATGGCCAACAACTTTTTTTTCTCATTTTATGTATAGTAAATACATGATGTAGCTGAGTGGGTTTGACAGACAACATACTTTAACCATGTAATTAAATTTATATTTACTGACGTATTAATGGCATAGTATGTGGGCATCATAATGTTATCACTGGCTTTAAAAAGTACTTAGAATATTCATTTTGAAGTAGGGTTCCTTCTGGATATAAGCCCAGGAGCGGGATTCCTGGGTCATATGCTAAGTCTATTCCTAGTCTTTTGAGGAATCTCCATACTGTTGTCCACAGTGGCTGCACCAAACTGCATTCCCACCAGCAGTGTAGGAGGATTCCCTTTTCTCCACAGCCTCTCCAGCATTTGTCATTTGTGGACTTTTGAATGATGCCCATTCTGGCTGGTGTGAGGAGATACCTCATTGTAGTTTTGATTTGCATTTCTGTGATAATTAGTGATATTGAGCATTAGTGATATTGAGCATTTTTTCATGTGCCTATCGATCATTTATTTGTATTGCTTCCTTGGAAAATTGCTTGTTTAGGTCTTCTGTCCATTTTTGGATTGGTATTCTTGATTTGACTTCAGGTTTGCCAAGAGAGAGTTACAGTGTAATTTTGTACTAAATTCAAAAGCTGATTAGTCAAAGACATCATTTAAAAGTTCTCTAAAATATTTTAAATTATTTTTAAATTGATGTTTCTTGCTAAGCAGAAAGTTAATTTGTGTTTGGTGGTATACAAATATATCAAAATTTAAAAGTAAATATTTTTACTGGTGCTTTAGACTCTCGGATTAAGGTATCTGAAGCAGGATGATCATGAACCTCTGATCTAGCAGTGAAGTTCCCAGATATGATAAACCCTAACAGCAGATCAAAAACATTGCTTACAAATAAACCAGCTGTGTCTTCAAAACACACCAAACATTGCCACATAGTTTGTGAAGGTGATCATATAAGAAGGAGAAAAAATTCAGGTGGGTTTGTGACTAAATGAGACACTGACTCACCAACCTAAAGTAGTTTCTCTTTAGTCTCACTGGCTCCTCATTTCCTACCAACACCTTTCATTATAGCCCTAATCATCACCTGCAATTAGATTTTACTTGTGCATTAATAGGCTTAACGTCTGTCTCCCTCAGACATGGGAGCCTCTCAATGGAAAGACTGTGGGAAGTTTGTATTTCCCTTTGAATCCCTGGTGCTTAGTATAGGACATCGCATATATAGTAGGCACTTCTGTTGATTTTTGTTAATGGATAAAAGAGGCCATTTGGGGAAAAATATTTCTCTTTTAACCTTAATCAGAGCAGCATCGGGATCAATTCTAGGCATAGATTTTAGAGTCTCAGTTTACATTCAGATATATGTGAAGTCATCAGCACTGCCTTCTCCCAGGCAGCAGAGTCACATACTTTTAATTCAGGATCTGTTCTCTTCTTTACCTCTTATTTTTACGTGCCCTATAGAGATGCTGCTCCTCTAGATACCTTAGTCTTAATATCTTAAGGTGACTCGCATGCTATAAAATCTTTGATGGAGGCTTGAGGCATCTAGTGGAAAGATATAGCTAAAACCTAGCAAAAAAAAAAAAAAAAATCTAGCAAGCCATCTCATCTTTCAGACAGTAGCATGTCCCTTCAGGGTAAAGAGCAAACATCGGCTAGACCAGGTTGTCAGTCAGAAAGAAGAAAAATGGCCTTCTTTGTTCACTATATTTTTCTTCTTTTAGAGACTTTTGACTAAGGCAAAGACTAGCTGCATCATTACTTGGTTGTGAGTTTCTTTTTAATCCCTCTGTGCATGTCCTAGAACATCTGGTCTAGCCCTTTGTCCATTAAACAATGTTTGTTGACTTAGACTCAATCACTGTTTGGTCATTGGTGGTAGGGGATGGCAGAGGTGCACAAACAAGGATTAATGGAGTTAGAACTTCCTACTGCCCAGTCTTGAGGATTTAGAGCTGACAATAGCACTTTTGAGCTGCGTGATCTTGGTCGAGTTGTTTCAACTATCAAAATCATAGTTTCTTCATTTATAGTGTGAGATTGCTGTGTTGGATAAAATGATATAATCTTTGCAAAGCTCTTGGAAGAGTGCCAGCATAGTATATGAGCATATGTACATACTCCCCCACCAATAATAATTGGATATTTATTAGCACATGCAAAATAAAATTTAACCCTCCCAAATAATCCCTAAACCTTCACAAACTTCCGAAACCAAAATAGTTACAGTACACTAAACCCTCCATTAACTGTGCCTAGAAAGGCAAAAGGCCAGATCCAAGGTTTGAACCAAGTTACAAAGGTTTACCAATGACCTCAAGAGAAGGATCCAAATCAGGAACCTTTGTTTCCTGAAATGTGGTCTTATCCTGAACAGATTATAGAAAGACACTAGTGTATTTGTATTTCTCAGGACTTTTATTAAAGGGTGCTTTAAAAATGTCTTTTTCACAATATCTGTAACACAAGGAGGTGAGACTCACAAGCTTAACAGGAGAAATAGATCAGAAACTTTTTTTTTCTAAATAAAGATCTTATTTTCATGGTGCCTGGTCTCTCTGACCTAAATTGCAGTAATTCAGTATGTGTGAAATTACCTTTTCTAGGACAGGAAGATCATAGCAAAAAAAAAAAAAAAAAAAAAAGAAGAACAAGAAGAAGGAGAAGAAGAGAAAATATACAATACAGGCAAGAGTTGAGGCTGCCTGACAAAGAGTATGGGACTAATAAGAAACTAGTTACAACAGAGAGAACTCAGAAAGATTACTAATATGAAGGACTAACAATTATCTCCAGTGGGCAGCCATATTCAAGGGAGTCAGGAGGTTTTTTAAGAACTAAAATACGGCAGTGTTGAGGCCAAAGAGTGGCATCTAATTGAGTTCTCTATTTCTGGGGCTTATTTTATTTTATTAAACTTTTCATTTTTTTTTTATCACTTTCAAGTTCATGGTGATAGCATAGCAGATTTATTTCTGTAATTAAATGGATTGTTATTTACCAGCAGAAATAAAGCTGGCAGAAAAAGACACACAGTCAGTAACATAGTTTGGACTTTGTGAATTATTAGTTAGGACTGATGAATGGGGTCATTATTTCTTTCCGTACAGTTTAGTGAACTGTGTCTCTGGTCTGAATGCTGGAAGCAGGTCAGAAAAGGCCAGTTGCCAGCAATTTGTGACCATCCATGGTTCTTTTCTTGCTTCCTCTCCTTGGCTTCAGAAGAAGTCATAAAAATATCACAAAATAAAATCTTTTTGTAGTGCTGTGGTCAGCACTTGAACAGTGTGAGTTATAGTCATAATATTATCATTGGCAGGTGTTTACATTGTAGGTTGGGAGTTTGTTAACCAGGATTGAATATGTGGGAGCCGCCAGCTTGGTGTTGGAGTTCCACATGTTAGGGGTGGGTGGTATATGGACAGACAGGTTCTAAATGAGTCAGCCTGATACAGACTTGGCATTTTCACATGTTTGAGGAAACTTCTGGAAGATAATAATGACTTGATAACTCTAACACTCAAGAACCTTGGGATTATTACATCGAGAAGGATCTCTAATTGGGCAAAAATTTTTATAAAGGGGTAATACAGTCTTTATGGCAGGAAAAGGGAATTAAAACAGGAATCCTGGGTCCAGTGTCTACAATAAGTATCTGCTGAGTTTTACAATCCATATTACACCTTTCGAGTATATATATTTAAATGAAACTGCTCACAAAATTTAACCAAATCAACCAAATTCAGTTTAAGAATGAAGGATAAGAGAACATTCAATTGTCAGTTTGAAAATTTTAATAAGCCTCTAGCACATTGTGTATAGAATAAGATCAAATATCTCTCTTCCTGTTTCGTAAAAGCCATAAATCAGTGAGAGGAAACCTTAAGAGCTTTATGTAGAAAGAAGAATGAGGACAAGGGCTGACCCAGAGGTAATACAGTCATTTTGCTAATACAGTTCCCCCTTCAGATAGAATGGGTACAGTTATGTTGTGTTAACAAAATCCCTCAAATCTCAGTGGCTTAAAACAGCAAAGGTCTTTCTCAGGTCCTATGTCCATCTTGGGTCAGCAGGAGTCTCTGCTTCTCATTGGCCTTACTGAGGGATACAGGTTGATGGACCCTCCACTACTTGGAATATCATTTGTCACCTTAGCAGTTGCAAGGAAAGTGATGAACTGTGTATCTGCTCATAAAGATTCCCGTTTACATATTATAGGCCTCAGCAAGTCACCTGCAGGCCCAACTTCAAGTGAAATTTTTAAAAATTGAAGTATAATTGACATAATATTATTTTAGTTTCAGTTATACAATATAGTGCTTTGATATTTTTATAAATTACATGATACAAAGTTATAAAATATTCACTATATCCTCTGTGTTGTACATTGCATGTCTTTGACTTAATTATTTTATAACTGCTAGTTTGTATCTCTTAATCCCCTTCATCTCTTTTGCCTGACTGCTGGGTTGTTCTCTGTATCTGGATGTCTGTTTATGTTCTGTTGTATTTATTCATTTGTTGGAATGAATTAAAAATACAATGGAATATTATTCAGCCATAGAAAAGAATGACATTTTTGCTATGTTTGACAACACAGGTGGACCTGGGGATATTATATTATGTGAAATAAGTGAGACAGAAAGAAAAATTCTGTATGTTTCACTTATACGTGGAATCTAGCTTAATTTGACCATAGGTGCAGAATGAAGAAAACTGAAAATATTTGGTAAAGAGCCATGATGACTACCACAGCATGACACTCATCTTTCCTTGCTTAACAATGTTCCTCCAGAAATATCTATTTTACTGTTACCCATTTTTCTCCCTTAGTGTTTGAAGTTATACCAAACAAGCATCCCTGAATTCGATGAAGGCTCTAGTTTCAGAAACACTGAGTTTTTATGTTAAAGAGATATTAGAGAATATTTGACCCTCTCACTTTGCAGATAAAATTGGTGAAGAAAATGAGACCTATTTATGTTAAATTACTTACCTAATTGCACAAACTGAGTTAATGTCAAAAGTGAGTTCTGATTCTCAGTTGGCATTTTTTTCCATTGCATTGCACAATATCCTTTAGTATACTATAGCAATAACGAAGTTATCGAAGAATTTCAATTAGGATTTCAATAATAATCTTCATAGAAAGTAAAGCTTTTTAATTTTTTTTTGTTTTTGATAATGCATTGCTTTATGTCTACATTCTAGGATTTATAGGCCCTCTTTGATGTAAGTTTATGAAGAGTGGGACATTTGTATTTCATTCACTATTAGATTCCCAGTATATAGAATAGTACCAGGTACATAGAAGGTCTTGGATTAATATATGTCAATTTTTCATTTGTTTATTTGTTTTTTGCATATCCATCTACTCTGGTATCTAGTGAGTTTAAGAGGTGAGAGAGTTTTGTTTTTATTTGTTTGTGTAGTATTGGTGCCAAGCAAAATGCCTGAGTCGTAGAAGGTAGGTAAATATTTGATGAATGACTAAATAAACGGAATAGTAAGAATATCATTAATTTGAGCTAATTATGAAGAATACAGGGCAGATCTGAAAGGTTGAATTCAAACATATTTTTCAGATACATCATTTTATTGTAACAAAGCTAACACTATGGCTCAAAAGATTCTTTCTTGAAATTTATGGCTTATATGCTGAAATTTGCCTACTCATTTGTGAAATGAAGTTCTCACAGATTAACCAATAAATCTGCTTTTTAGAAACTTATTATCTTTAATTCTCAGATCTTAAATAACTATCATCCATCCATCCCATTTTAGATGTCTTTAAATAATTTGGAATGCTTAACCAGATTGACCATCAAATACATAGGTGGACTTGATTTGAAAGTATTGTAGTAATCATATTAACAGTTTGTCTGTAAGTTGCTGATTCACACATGCTTAACTGTAGTATTCTTCAATATTTACTACAATTTTCTTTTCAGTATACATTTTATTTTCGAAATGTATAAACTACTCATCCATTCTTCAGCAAAGCATTCAGATTCTAAGTCAAAGAGTTGTAATATTTTGTTGACACATACACAAAATATTAAAATACACGTGCAAATCTCAAAGCGAACACTCCCTTCAAATTATTCTCTCCCACTCCCACCTCATTTTTACTTTAAGTTTCTTTGACATTCAGCAGATTTTACGTGAAAACTCTGATTGTGGTCTCTTACCAGCCAGGACCCTCTAGGGATACACTGGTTTAGTTTTATGGTGTGCTGAGATTTGTGTGTGTGTGGTAGGATGGAGGTGGGTGTGAGGAAGGAGGGTAGTTTAGTACTTTTTATTTCCCAGTTGAAGAATGTTAAAAATCAAAAGAGCTGGTATAAGAGGCACATGAACTTGGTTTCTGTGGGCTTGCGTGGAGCAAATAGCACAGTTAACATCTATAACCAGAATGTGACAACCTCCTCTCTTGCCACCTTCAGAGAAGCAAACCTCAGCATTTGGCATATCCTAGAAACAACCTATTCTACATTATATTAAAGAGAAATTGATTTTTTAACTATTTCATGAAGACTCGTGAAAGACAGTCTATATCAGATGCCATATGGCCAGCATTTATACAATTACCCAAATTTCCTCCCAGTTTCCCCTCTGTATTTACTTCACCTCTACACAGTCCTTTTTTTTTTTTTAACTCTGCAGCCTGTGCAGTCAATGTAGCTGGTTGCAGCTGTCTTTATCCTCCCATCTCTCTCCTCTCCCAACACACACACACACACCCCGGCCTGCTCTTATGTCAAGCAGAGTATCTTTCCTGGCTTCTTCAGTAAAGATCCTCATCCTCACTCCACTCAGAAATATGAACTATATGTCCTTTTAGGAAGCAAAAGAAACTATCTATTGAAAAGAATGACTTTTTTTCCTCATCACTCTCGTAGGAATTGGCACTCTGTTCTCTGTCCAACTTTGTCCCACACTTGAATTAAAATACTCATTTAATCAATAATTATTTGTTGAGTGACTACAAGTGCCAGGCATTTTCTGCAGGCTGAACTATGTATTTAATAATGACTCTCAAATTCTTCGTTTGTTTGACCAAACCAGACCAAAACACATTCATATCATTCTCAGTAAATATTTCCTGTATGGTGATTACCAGAGGTGGTACTGGGAGGAGGAGGGAATGTTTATGATGCTAAGAAAAGGCAGCCTGCTCTCTTAGACCTATGCAATTGATAGAAGGAACTTCAGCATAATAAAAATAAAACCCAAATGGCCACTTTCAGAATTGGATATTTATTCCTGGCTTGAAAGGAAGATTTTACAGATTCAAGGCATCGAAGGTAAATGAACTAAAGCATGAGAGTAAATAGAAATAACAGGAGGTTAGAGTTGGAATGGACTTGGAAGTTGGAGAAAACTGAAACACACACAGAAGACACTGTTCCAAGTCTTGATACGTCTTTCCAGGTTTGGAACATGCAATCATGGCTTCTTTTTTATTGTTTGAAAAATCTGTTAACAATCTTTATCAATCAGCTTTCTAGGTTGAACATAAGTATCAATTTTTTTTTTCAGTAGAGTTTTCCCTAATCTTTTCTGTCTCTTACAAAGTATTTTGATTATGATGGCACTTTAATTATTGTATTATATGTTTATCAGTTTAGAAGAAAAATACATTTTCCTGTTTGGCTTTAGTTTTTTTTAAGCTTCCAAGTGCTGAACACTTTATGTGCTAAGAGTTGGGTCATTGTAATTTTATTCTTTTAACTATCTTTGATGTATGCATTTATAGCTCCATTTTTCAAATGGAAACTGAGTCTTAGAGAGATCTGGTCACCTCAGTAAGATCGCAAAGCAAGTAGAGGTGTCATTACTCAAAACTAAGTTTTTCTTCAAAGGCCAAATTTTTTTTTTGTTTGCTTTGTCATAATCTGCATGTATGTAAGTGATAACTGGGAAATGACTAGACATTGATATTTTATACATATATACATACATACACATATATATACACACACAGGAATAAGCACACACATACATATAGGTCATTGTATATAATTGACTTTTAATATTTATGTGTAGAAGGTAGTTTATTAATGTAAACACTTCACATTAATTTGCTTCATCTTCGCACATACTCTTCAGTCTCAAACAGGATATGTGGTGTGTCTTCTTCTTTTTGGACAACCAACATCTAAACCTCTTTCCTAGACTTAGGGATACCACCTACTTAATGAGGCAGAGCCTGCCCTTCATTATCACAGCTAAAATATCCAAAGACTAGCTTTCCTAGCTTGCTTTTCAGCCACAAGGTAGGAAGCCTGACTTTAGATATCATTCCTAGTGTTTTACTCACTGGTATGGATTGCCAGCATCCTAGAAGTCCTGGAAGACACCTAACATTCTCTTAATAAATCATGTTCCACTTATGTAACCAGAAAAGATTTCTATGGCATAGACTTCAGAACCCTGGGTACATGGGATAGTGGAAAGAGTATGGAATTTGATGGTAAAAAAATCACTTAGCTTGCCTGAATCTCAGCTTTTTACACTATGGAAACTGGGATGGTAATAATCTCACAAGGTAATAGAATTATGTGGTGTGATAATTGTTAAGTTGGAAGTGCTGTATCTGGTAACAGAGATAGAACTGCATTCAGTCCCTACAACCCAAGGAATTCTTGGGAAAAAAATCAAAATAGAAGGCCTCAAAATTTTTCAGAAAAATTAAAAATTAAACACCAGCTTTACTTTGTAACCAATGGATTACAGATCTCTTTCTTTTTGACAGAATCTCCTTTTGGGAAAGGGTCTACCTTGGAACGTTATCCTCTACCTCCAAATTAATTTCTTCTACTGCTAAAAGCTAATTTCTTCATCAGTGGATACTAGGGTAGAAATCAGCATTAAGAAGCATTTATTAATAGAGCAGGAACTCTGTTACCAGAAATTTGACATAAGTTATTTCAACCAAGACCCAAATCTAGTATAAATGTGTTTAAAACTCACATTTATGAGACTCAGAGAAGTAAAAATGTCTTGCGGAAGTACGTAAATCTGGCAAACACAAGTGTGCAAAACCATAGCTTTGATTTTAAGTCTGGAACATTTTCTTTACAATAATGAAATAGGTGTTTTGCCCCCACCTCTTTCCCCTGTGTGAGGGGTGAAGATTTCAGCCTTGCCCAATTCCTAATAAGTTAAAAACAAGAAATGGATGTTATTTCATTCATTCTTGTAGTACAGTATACGTTTATCAGGTTTTTTTTTGTTGTTGTTCTTATTTAGTAGTGCAGTAAACCAAAGGGCAAAATATAGTCCCTATTCGTTTCAATTTAAAGTGAACCTTAAGTAGAACTGTTTCTAATACATGGAGTTTTCCTCCTTTACCATACTTCTTGCATTTTATTGACGCTTAATTAAGCCCATATAAACACTGTTTTACTCCTAAACAGCTAAGCACTTTGGCTTAAATCTCAACTTCTCCAATATCGAGCTCTGTAAACCTGGACAGGGCATTTAAACTTTTGGTGCATTGGTGTCCTCATCTGTAAAATAAGGATAATGTCAACACAGACCTTAGAGGGCTGTTATAAGAATTAAATGCTGCAAATATTTCTGTATAGTGTAAAATATTTATAAAGCTCATAGTGCTCAGATTATGTTAACTTAGATTTCTAAAAAGAAAGCATTACCTGCTTTCAACAAATATATATAATATGAATAAATTCTAGATATGTTAAATATGTATAAATATACAAATATATTTTGTTTTATAAATGAAATCTATAAATAAAATATATTTATAAATATTTGTATATAAAATATATTTTATAATTATGTATGTCACATATATATTTTACAATAGGTAAGATATACATAAAAGTAAGATATATATAGATATACAGATATAGGTATAGATACAAATATTGATACCTTAATTAGAGGAAAATCCTCTGTGGAGTAAACTGTATAGAGCCCATGGCAACTTTCTAGGGCCCACAGCAAATTTGCTTCTCTGATTCATAAACTATAAACTCTGACTTTGGAGCTAGGGCCATTTGTCTCTGTGTGCAGTCTAGTCCATCACCATCAGAAACAATTGAATCTTGTTAAATAAGCAGATTCCTAGGCCCTAAGCAAAACTGCCAAATAGGAATCCCTGGGGATAGGGCTTGGCAAGTTGCATTTTTCATCAGAACCCAGTGATTGTTTGAAACCTGAAGATCTTTATCTTGTTTGTGCCCTGCCAGTTGCCTGAATAAGTCATATAACCTTTCTGTGCTTTATAATTTGATTAAAAACAATAAATCTTTTGTCTTGGAGATGGAGATCTACAGTCTGAATTCGAATCTGCCAGTTTCTCGTGTGCCTTTGAGAAGAGCACATGGACAAAATTAGCCTCGCTTTTATTGATATAAAATGGAAATATTAATGCTTGTTCAGCCGAGCCCATGGATGTTATGAAGATAAAATTAGATAATAGAAGTGAGTAAAATTTACAAATCAAAGAGCCATCGAGACGAGAGCATTTTTTTTTTTTCCTGAAAAATAGAAGATAAAGATTTCACAGGTGTGAAGTGAGGGCAAATAAGATTTAGAAAGTGTACTGAATTTTTTTCAAAATCAGATGTTTCTGAAAGGAGAATGTGACATGGGTAAATTACTTATAATCCTTTTAGGTTGCATTATTTTACATTGGGCAATAGCAATAATTTATAAAGAGGTTCCAAATTCTCAAATGAAAAATGTTATAAATATCCTTATGTTTCCCTTATAATTATATCTATAATTTCTAAATGCATAATAATAAAAATAAATGGTATTTTTTGGTATAATTGCCTGTTAATGCCACTGCAGTTTTTATGCAGACTGAAATAAAGGATGGTATAAAATATTAGTATAATTAATAATAGCTTGTGCTGATTAAATGATAAAACTTATTTGCACATTATTCCACCCCCTTCCTGCCTGAGGTTGGTGCAGGGCTGGAGGATAGTAGGTTTATTTATCAGAATGTGATCAAACCCATCACCTAATTCTAATGTTCTCTAGAACTAAAAAGGACATCCTCTTCAATTGTTCCGGTGATTAAACCAGATTAGGTTAATATCTTTCTAAGTCTATTGGACTTAGAAGTCATTTGACTCTTGATTCACAAGTCTTTTCTCTTAAAGTTACTATTTGTGCAATGGAATCACAAAAATATACCAGTGTTACCAGAGAGTAGGTTTTTGTGTTGCACAGGAAAGAATACAAGAGCAAGCCATAGTGAAGTGAAAGCATGTTTACTTAGAGAGATACACACTCCATAGACAGAGTGTGGGTTGTCTCAGAAGGGAGTGTGGCCCCAGGGTATGGGAGAGGTTAGTTTTTATGGGCTGGGTAATTTCACAGGCTAATGAGTAGGAGGATTATTCCAACTATTTTGAAGAAGGGGCGGGGATTTCCAGGATTTGGGTCACTGTCCATTTTTTGTCCTTTTTTGGTCAGCCTCAGAATTGCCATGATACCTGTGCTTGTGTCTTTTAGCATGCTGTTGTATTACAGTGAGCCTATAATGAGGCTCAGGGTCAACCAGAAGTGAATCATACACAATCTTGGGCCTAGTTGGCTCTAACCAGTTTATGTTGTATCATCAATGGCTGTGGCATTCTTTTAATGGTTATGCCCTGTCCCCTTCCCTCCTGTCTCACTGGCTACCTTCATATTATCAGCTGTGCCTCTAATTTCATACTGTTTGCTGATGCAAATGGTGAAGGATCCCTAGGCAACAAGAAAGTTCAGGATAGAAATTTCAGGTCATCTCTCAGAATTCATCTGAGATACTGTGGTTGGGGAGCTAAATGTCATTAGGACATGAAAGTTAATAACACCACACTTGCCACTTATTTCATGCTCCCCCCAAAATACTTTTTTTACCCTGAATTCCCTTTCCCCTTTCCATCCCACCCTGTTCCTTCTTTCCATTTCGTTTTTACATTCCACTTCCTCTTTTCCCTTCTCTATGGTTTCCTCATTAGGGGACAAATTCTTAAATGAATTCTCAATATAAGGATGTATTCCCTTGGCTAAAAGACATAGTGACTGTAATTCACTATAAGATGTAAATGACTGCTAGTGAATCATTTTCAGAGAGAAGAATTTGCAGGGTAATTAGCAGGTGAGGGGGCATTACAACCTGATTAGAAAGGCAACTTTAGAAGAAACACAAAATATTCTAGGCACCTTTCTTGCAAGAAGGAATTATTTTTGAAGTTTATCTGTAAGTGATTATGAGGTCTCAGCTCAAATACACTTGGATTTATACTTTTTGATCAAAACTGTCATTAATTTGGATCACCCCAGGCAGAATTTCCACTGATATCGTCCAACTTAATTTATCCTACAAAATTTAGGATGGCTGCCCATTTCTGGTTAATAGTGAATTTTCCAGCTCCTAATGGAAAATCACCCACAGAGACTTGGCTGCTCCTTTCAACAAATGAAAGGGATCACACTAATTTCTTAGCTCATCCCAGGATACATGATAGAACCACGAATCAAAGATCAGAGTTTTGCTTGATTCAGCCACCAAATGTCAGTCTCTTCTCAGTGTCATTATAGCCATGACACCTGCATCTCTGCTCATCCTGACTCCAGCCAGAGATAATTGCTTAGACTCAAGCCTAAGCATGCAGCACACATTGGCTTACTGTTGGGAACCATACTCAGAGAGAGAGAGAGTGTTAACAATTCTAACCTTTGGTTCTTATGCAGCTTAAAAAAAAGAAATTCTTGACACCAATAATTCCTTACTTCTTTCAATTTTTGGAATACTAAGACCCCATAACGTAATTTATCCGAAGCCTCCTGTAGAGACACCTGTAGACTGTGGGAAAGATGAAAACAGTGCACACGAAGGACAGGCTGGGGCTCAGCAGGCTGTTTGCTCTGTTTATATTTCGTTTATTGCTGCTGGCATTTTTAAGAATATATTCTTCATATATTCTTGCATATCTAAAATGAAATTCGCTTGCCTGAACTCACCCTAATGCAGGCTTTGAAAAAGTTTATCTTATATTGGAAAATAGCTTAAGCAAAGCACTTGAAGGAAAAGAGGGGAAAGAGAATGTCTCCAAAAACTAAATGTCTCCATTAGTAGAAGTTATAGCTGCCTCACTCATCTTTTAGATGCTGAAATCTGGCGTAACAAAATGAAAAATAAATAATCTAATAAAATATTACTGAACTCCAGTGATTATTAAGTCTAAATATGATTAATGAATACAAAGGACTTTCAAAGCCCATTATACCTTACAATTATTTATAATAGTAATAAGATTAAGATAGTAAACTCCTCGGATGATTGAGCCTTTATTAATTGTAAGAGTTTATAGTGCTTACAGTTACTGTGTTTTGTTTTGTTTTATTTTTCTCAGAAAACAGGTTGAAACCTTTATTTCATTAAATGCCAAATTTTGCAGAAGAGGCTAGGAACGCATCATGACTTGACCCCTTCCAGAAATTCATATATTCCATAGAAATGAATTCCACTTAAAACTTTCTGATTAATACAGTTATGTCTGAGTGTTCTTGGAAATAATTTATTTAATAATCCCTGCTTTAGACAAGTGAAATTTGGAAAAATGAAAAAATAAGAATCATTAATAGAGTATAAAATAGGTTTGTCAGTTTACCCCCAAGGATGGTGGGAGATTGGACAGTGGTCTCAGTTTATGAGAGAGGAAGAAGAAATATGGAAGCAATCATTATAATTATAGGAGGAAAATACAGCTAGTAGAACTCATGGCCGGTCGCTCTTATGCAGCACAATTAGAATGGTAAAGTAGATCCAGGAGGCAGGCCAGGCATCTGTCCCAAAGCAGATCTGCTGAACTATATGTGCCTAGACTTTTAAACCTCAGAGCATTCTTGTCCCTATTGGGAGGGGATATATATCTATATATCTATATTTATTTATAATTTTCTGGAAAAAAAGAACACTACAGTGCTTGTACAATGGGCATCTTTGTTTGCATTGTTAGGAATTGCTGTCAGGAAAGGTGTCAAAGCTAGACAGAGTGGAGAAGTGTTTGGGATACAAAGGATTCTAATACTTTAGAAGGCAACTATGATCATGGGATTCTTAAATCATAACAGAGAACTCATTACTCTCTTTCCTGTCAGACACTTGATATCTCAAAAATGAACAGCTCCTACATTTTTGCAATTACAGCAAGGCCTTTTCATGACTATCAAGTCCTGGCTCCTGACCACTACTCCAACGTCACCTGGTGTCACTTTCCACCCTGCTCCTGCACTGCAGCTACTCTGTTCTTATCTTACTTCTACGCTCCATTATCTTTTCTAACACCTAGCCTCAAATTTCCCCTCTGATGGACCATCTTTCCCTTCCTCTCCCTCCCTTCTTCTCTCCCTCCCTCCCTTCTTTCCTTCCTTCCTTCCTCCTTTCCTTCCTTCCTTCTCCTGCATGCCTTCCTACCTGACTTCCTGCCTTGCTTTCTCTTTTCTTCTTTTTTTTTCCTTTTTCTGTCTCTCAGACCTTTTTATAATCTGTCCCTTCTCGTATTAGGTCCTGCTGGACGTGTCTCTTACTTGGAGATACTTTTCTGCCCACCTTATCTGAAATGGGTTCCCCCATCTTACCTTCAGATACTAACTTCCTCAGGATCCCGTTTTCATCTAAGAACCTTTAAAATGCATAATTATTTTTACTTACTGTGCACTTCTTTGTGTCCTTCTTGTCCAGAATATAAAATCCCTGAGATCCATCATAGTTTCCATTTTATTCAAGGTCAAATTGCCAGTACATAGTAGAAACTGAATACATAACTTCTGGAGGAAAAAAAAGGTTGTGATTGGATTTAACCCCTATGGCAAGAACTAAATCAATATAATATGCTACACTTCTGTGCTATTCTGTTGACCTCATGGGACACTACGGCTACTTGGAAGATGTAGTATTTGTGAAAAAGCAAGCCCCTGTATTTCCACATTAGGTCAGGAAATAATACGTGTTTGGGATGAAAATGAAACTTCAACTGGAGAATATTGTATCTACTGTTGTCTAGAAACATTGATGAGAATATAAAAGAGCAGAAATTTTTTTCTAGCAAAATTAACTTTGTTGGAAGAACTTTTCTCTTTTTTCTGGAATCAGTCTGGAATCCTTACTTATGCTTAATAGGATATAACTGACTCAGGGTTGCATATCTTCTAGAAAATAGCCAACCACTATTAAAATGAAGGCTATGAGCACAAAGTGAGCATAGCCAAGATGTTCTTTAAGAAGAGCATATTTACAATTTTTGAATTTGTTTCAAAAATCACCACTACGTTTCTCTTAGAGTATCATATGGGATTTTTAAAAAGTGGGTAATAATTTAAGGGAAAAAAAAAAGCTAAGCTGGGAACTTGAATGATTCTACTCTATTGAGAGTAGAATAAAAATTTTTCACTTTTGCTTTCAGATAACCACTTTTTTGGGGGGAAGGAAAAATCAAACTGACTGTTTTGTAACATGGTGATAGAGCTTTTGATTTGCCAGGTATTTGGTTCTTTTAAATGTACTTTAGTGCTCTCATGAAGATGGTCTGATTCATTAGGAATATATTATATATTTCATCAAAAATAGAACTTTTCAATAAATTGCCTCCCTAAACATGGTGTTGTTCTTACTAAACACATTGGCCTGATTCATCAACCATGAGCTTTAAAAAATGAGAAAATGAGACCAGAATTAATCTCAAACATAAAATAATTCTCCGCAGCTCTAGTGCTTCCATATGTTTTTAGTCTATTGATATTTACATATATCAGAATAATTGACTCTGGGACATGAATTCTTATGACTGTGTAAAAACATTTTGAGGGTGTATACTAAAGAGTTTCCAATTTTCAAAACTGTTCATGGATCATTTTAGTAAGTAAAATAAAGACAAGAACTACACATTTTCATTCATTCCGATTTCCCTAGAATGAATAGAATCAAATTTTTTTTTCTCTGCAAAGAGATCAAGAAGGTTTTCCTCCCAGATACTTTTATTTTCTATTCTTAGATTTGTATATGCATATGTTTGAATGTGTGTGCATATGCATGTGTGTGTATGTAAAAAATATATATATAATATATATGTATGTATGTATATATACACACCCTCACTCAAATTGGGAAAGAAGGAAATATGACGTCTTTATTTCTCCATGTATACTTCAGATAAACTTAAACTTCCTATGGGATTACTATCCAGGTTGTTGATCCCATCTCAAAGGGTGTCCCACCATTCTTCTTCCCAATGTATTTCTACTCTCGGTGCACAGGGATACCTATCTATGCCCATAGATTTGGGAACAGGCCTCTGGTCTCCATGTTCAGGTGACCCATACTTTCATCTTCAAATAAATTCTAGATGACCCATCACTCATCCCAACTAAACTTTCAGCCATGGTTTTACATGTGGCTCTACCTGCTGCTGAAGTATCTTGAGACTGATACAATTATGGTCTATTCAGAACACAGCAGTTTCCTTTCTCAGTATCCTGGCTCCATCTTGATTCTCTTTGCTTCAGATCCTCTGAGTCTCAAAAATGTCTCCCATCCAGGTCCTGGCATAGCCCCTTCATGTCAAGGCACCCATCCCAAAGCTACCTATTCCCTCATCATGATGGTCCCAGTCTCATTGCAGGCTTGGCTGTCAGCCCTCAGCAGTCCCACTGGAGGCAAACCAGAGCTTCTGTCTCCCTCTCATATCTTGCAGACCTAAGCCAATCTCATGTCTACTCTCTTCTTAGACATATCAAGCCACTCTCCTCCTTAGCTTCAAATGACCACTTGCAAATCTTTTTCAGAGGGAAAAACTCAGGGTATCTAAGAAGTGAAGAGGCATCATCATATGATTTAAAAAGCAGACCTCCAAAGCAAAATTATTTTCTAGGTACCTCTCTTACAAGAAGAGGATTTTTTACATACATACATATAATACAACTAATTTATATATATATATATTTTTTTTTTCTTTTAATCCTACACTGGCTTCTACCTTGTTAGGTACAAAATCCATTGGAATTTTGAAATTCTGACATTGTTGTTGACATTGGGTATGAAGATGAGTTTCCCATAGGGGAAAAAATAAGTCAACATTGAGACTTGAAGCTGGACAGTGACTGTGTTATTCTGGGCTGAGCTTACTCTATTTTTACCTGAGGTAATAAACTTCATGGCCAAGCCTTCATGGAAGAATGGGTACAAACAAAGAAATTGGCTTACTAATAAGAAGACGTACTGGGGAATTGTTTTAAAAATAGACTTCTGGCATCATATATTATGCTTGGCTTGGACGGAATAAAAGTCTTCTATTTACCATGATTGGCCTCATTGGTCAATTAATGACAAATAATTCAAAGAAGGGAGTTACCTCAAAATGTTTACTGTAGATGCACTATTTGAACTGTCATTCATGTAACAATATTTTGAAATATTGGGCTACATTTCTTGTTTTTTTTTTTAACATGAATTTACTGATTGAAGAGCTATGTTCATTAGCTTGTATAAACTATATTTATAATGTAGTGTCCTTTATTTCTGGGTTGTTTGTCTTTTTCAAGTGAAGTGAGAACTCATATTTATGAAATGATAAACAAGGCTATAATCCTTGTCAATTTTATATTCCCCTGCCTAATTTTTTAATTTATGCTTTCCTATACACAATTCAACTTTATTTGTAACTTGTTTAAATATTTTGAAACAATTAAGCCTCGATTTAAAAAGAACTGCTCTTTCCATGCTCATATTCCATTAAATTACAAAAAATAAAGAAAAAGTAGTGAAAAGTACACATGAGAAAAAAAAACAGATTTGAGAGAAAACACAAATTATTCTTGGTAAGCATGCAGCTTATCTGGTGGTAGCAGAAATCGAAGAGTATCAGACCATGATTTAGTATTCTGGAGCAGTCCTTGCTTGATGAACGTAAGTTTCAGGTTTTGCAAAGGAAATTGGTATTCTTAGTTAATCCAATAGGTTAGTTAAATTGAGGCCAGTTAAAAGCGCTTCTACTATGTTTACACACATTTTTATATAATAATGTCAACCATGAATATATTTTGTACTTCTTGCCCTTTTTCTTTTAGCTTAGCTGAATTCAGTAGCCTTCTAGAATGCATTCTCTTGCACACATACTGAGCTAAGTGTTGGGAAGACCTGAATGCAATAAGGGTCCAGAAGTGGAGTAACAAACACTCATCCATATTTTGAGTTGTAAATCCCATCAAGCACAAAAACTGAAAGTATATGGCTTTACCTATTAGAAATAGGCCCCTCATGTTATTTATTTTTATGCCAATTTTTCTTCCAATATTTTATATAAAATTTCACTGCATAATTTAGATCAGGTTTTAAAGACGTAAAATCATCTGGATAGAAGCCTGTGCCCTTATCACTTAAATTGTCAGTCTCCCTCAGTTACTGTTTTTTTTAATGTCTTTCACTCCAGTGTGAAGAGAGTTAAATTTAAATGTTTCTTAATCTCCTGAGATTTCTGATTTATATATATATAGCTCTGAAATACTGTGAGCAGGATGACATGCAGTGCTTTTACAGACTTTTTCTTCAACTCATGAACTGCTAAGTGCCAAATGCTCATTCATAACATTTCTTAACTGTGATACTGAGTAGGTGTCATTATTTTGCCTTTCCGCACTCTGATCAATATTAGGCCAATATTGTTTTCTCTCTGATTTCTCTTCATCTTTTAAAAGTTTAAAACAAACACAAAGTGAAATAATTATTTAATGATTACCGTAGTATGATTTTTTTTAAAAAAGAAGACTGCCTTCCAAGTCTTTGCAACTAGGGTTGGTTTTTATTATTAGTTTCAAAATAATGAAAATTATTTTAGAATAAATATTTCTTTATTGGACTCTTAAATATTAATTTATGAGTTCTTCAGTTCACTTTCCAAACCCCTTTTAGTTTCGAATAAGATTTGTTGGAACATATTTTTTAACCCATAAATAAGACAATATAAGACTTAAAATGAAAGTGTAAATCACATTCTGTAGAATTATCTTTCTGTTTATACTTAGTATTTCATATTATTCTTATTTGGCACTCAGAAAAGTTTATTAAATAAATGCATCAAGTAGGGAGGATATGCTTATTTAGCATGCACGTGGTCAGTCCTGGGTTCAATACCTCCTCTAAAATTAAATAAACCTAATACCCCCTTTCCTCCCCACCTCCCACCAAAAATTAAAAAAAAAAATGCATTCAAACTGAAATGACATAACTGGTTAGATAAGGCTTCTCTTGTTTTAAGTGTTGTTTTACAAGAATTTTTTTTTTCATTTTTAAAGGGAGATAAAATAGAGAATTTTAGAAACAGAAAGGTATTATTAATTGGAATCATAGCAATTATCTAGTCTATCTTCTCCAGGTTTCAGATGAAACTGACAGCAAAAGAAATGAAGTGATTTAACCAATAGCAAGTTAAATGGACTTTTATACTTTCAGATATATTATTAATCCATGTAGTTAATTTGGTTCAAAGGTTTGATTCAACCAACATTTATTAAGTATGTGTAATGATGAAGGCACTCTAATGAGTACTGGTGCTGAGCTTAAAAAAAAAAGAAATGAAACAAAATTCCTACCCACAAAGAGTTTGTAAACTCTGGACTAGTATTTGAGAATCATTGAAATTTGATTCTCAGGCTCAGGACTGGGGTCTGGGCTAGAGATATGATTTAGGAGTCATTAGTATACAACTGTTATAATTGAAGGTATGTAATGAATGAGTTCACACAAGAAAAGGAAATAAAAGAAATGATAGAACTAAGGATGTAATCCTGGTGGAGATGTATTTATAAGATGATACAAAGAGGATTAAGAAGGAAAAAAGGACATATAAGAGGCAAATCAGAAGATAAATGTTCCTTGAAAATGGAGGGGCACAAGAATCAGGTGGTAAGAGATGGGCAGTTTCATATGCAGTGCAGAAAGCCCAATTAGGATGAAGACTTATAAGACACCATAGAAATCAGACATTCAGAATCATTGGAGATTGTTGCAAAAGTGCCTTTGCTGCAAAGAGAGTAACATATTATGAGCCACAATGCAGATTCCAAAGAATCTTGAAAAGAAGAAAAGAGGTAAAACCAAAGATCAACATTTTTCAGAATGTGTTTTGCTAGCGTCACAGATTTTAATAGCTATTACTTGAAAAATACAAAGGAAGAAGTTGGGGTAGAGTTCAGTTGTGAGATATCTTGGGAAAACAATTTAAAAAGTTAATTTTGCTGCAGGCCTTCAGAAAATTTATTTGGCAAATAGGAATGGAGAATATTCACAAGAGAGGGTCATCTATTTTCATTTTAAAAAAGAACACTTTTGGGGCTTAATATTCTATATTAATCACTTAGGAAATTTTATTTTGGAATAAAAAGAAAAAGCCAAGATATTTAACACTAACAGAAAAAGAAGGGAAAGAAAGAGCAGGAATTAAAAAAAAATTCCCCAGCTTCTTTAAAATATAATTGACATGGCAACATTGTGAAAGTTTAAGGTATACAGTGTGTTGACTTGACACATTTATATTGCAAAATGATTACTACCATAGTGTTAACTATCATATCATGTCACATACTTATCATTTTTTTTTGTGCTGAGAATATTTAAGTTCTACTCTTAACAACTTACATGTATGTTAAACCGTTTTATTACCTAAAATCACCATAATGTACATTAGAGCCACATAACTTATCTTAAAACTGGAAATTTGTACTCTTTGACCAACATCTCCCCGTTAACCACCGCCCTACCCCTGGTAACTACCATTCTAGTCTCTGTTTCTATAAATTTGACTTTTTAAAAATTCCACATCTAAGTGATATCATATAGTATTTGTCTTTCTCAAACTTACTGCATTTAGCGTAATACCCTCTAAGTCCATCCATGTAATATATGAAAAGAAACCCTATTTGAGATGAGTCATGAATCCTTTCTACCTTAGGATAAATTTGATCAGATTTGAAAGCCAAACTATTGAAATTTCAATATGTTTAAGGGTTCAATATAAATAAAGAACTTCTGAAGTCAAGCCTACACCGATATAGTGACAGAGCCATGCAACAGGATTTCTATTCATTTTAATTTTCTTCACAAAACCATTAAGGGAACATGCAACAAAGGGAATATCTAACGGGACATCTTAAACTAAGTATAATTGGTAAAGCTGATTAAGAGAAAAGAAAGCATGAAGCAAAGAAACTTAGTATTTCTTTTCAACTTTATGTAGATATAATTGATACATACCTCTCGTGAATTTGAGGTATACAACAGGTTGATTTGATACACATATATATTGTAAAATGATTACTGCCATAGCATTAGCTAATACCTGAATTGTCATATAATTCCATTTCTTTTTTGTGGCAAGAACATTTAGGATATAATCTCTCAGCAACTTTCAAGTATATAATACAGTATTATTAACTATAATCACTAGATCCCCAGAACTTATTTATTTTATAACTAGAAGTTTGTACTCTTTGACCAGCATCCCCACTTTTCTCCCACCCCACCACCGCTCCCAGTAACCCTACTTCTACTATTTCTACAGATTTTTTGGTTTTCTTCATCTTTGTTTGTTTGCTTTTTAGATTCCATATGTAAATGAGATCATACAATATTTTTCTTTCTGTGTCTTTCTGTTCCTTATTTCATTTAGCAAATGCCCTCAAGGTGTTTCCATGTTGTTACAAATGGCAAGGTGTCCTTCTTTCTCATGGCTGAGTAATATGTATATGTATACACACCACACATTATCTTTATCCATTCATCTGTTGAGGGATACTTGGATTGTTTCTGTATCTTGGCTATTGTGAATAATGCTGAGATGAACATGAAAGTACAAATATCGCTTCAAGCTCCTGTTTTGATTTCCTTTGGAAATATACCCAGAAGTGGGATTGCTGGATCATATGGTAGTTCCATTTTTAATGTTTTGATCAACATTCATACAGTTTTCCATAGTGGCTATACCAATTCGCATTCCCACCAATGGTGCATGAGAATTCCCTTTTCTCTACATCCATGCCAACACTTGTTGTTTCCTGTGGGGTTTTTGTTTTTGTTTTTTTGTTTTATAATAGCCATTCTGACAGCTTTGAGATGGTTATCTCATTGTGGTTTTGATTTGCATTTCTCTGATGATTAGTGATGTTGAGGACCTTTTCATGTACCTGTTGGCCATTTATATGCCTTCTTTGAATAAAGTTAAGAAGATTGAAGTCACATGAAGCATCTTGTCAGACCACAATTGTATAAAACTAGAAATCAATTACTAGGAGAAAACTCAAGTTACAAATATGTGGAGATTAAACAACATGCTAGTGAACTACCAGTGGTCAAAGAATAAATTAAAAAAAATTGAGCCAAATAAAAATGAAAATACAATATACCAAAACTTATGGAATGCAGCTAAAGCAGTCCTAAGATGGAAGTTTATAGTGATAAGTACTTTCATTAAGAAAAAAAGAAAGATCTCAGACAAACAACCTACTTTTCTACTTCAAAGGACTAGAAAAAGAACAAACTATGACCGAAGTTAGTGGAAGGAAAGAAATAACAAAGATTATTGTTATAAATGAGCAGTAATAAATGAAGTAGAAACTAAAAAGACTATAGGAAAGGTCAATGAAACTTGAGATTTTTTTAAAAAGATAAACAGAATGCACAGACCTTTAGCTAGACTTACCAAGAAAAAAGATTTTAATAAATAAACGAAAGAGATACATTATGACTGATAGCACACAAATAGAAAAGACCATAAGAAACTACTATGAACAATTATATACCAACAAATTGAACAAACTAGAAGAGATGAACAAATTCTTAGTAAGTACTTTGAGTGGTTTTATATTCCTGTTCGTTTTCTGGCATTCTAAAATCTTATTTGAAATTTTTGGTGTAAACATTGTTAAAAGAATCCACAATTAACAAGGAAAATTTTGTTTCATAGTTTTTTCTTTTAATTCAGAAGGATTTTCCTATCTATGAGGCTTTTTTTTTTTTTTTTCTTGTATCCAGTGAATGCTGTAGGGAGTGATCTTCCATCAGTTATTCCTGTTTCTGGAACATGGTTTGCTCTTTGGCTTGGTATTTTACAGCTGTCCCTTTTAGGCAAGCTTTGAATAAGCCATCTTCTCACATAGTTTGGCAGGAGCAAAATGGTACCCTCATATGAAATGTCACCTGTGCTAGATTGGCATTATGCTTGAGATTATAAATATTAGAGTAATTCCTAAACAGCCCTCTCTATTTATCTCAGAAATACTGCTACGTAATGGACTCTTAGAGGGTAGATTTGGTTATTTTATTTCGTCAAACTTTAATACTTGTTCAGGAGCAAAAAAGTATTGCACAGAAGTGTTGCATAAAAATGGAGTCTAGGGCAGATAAAATTTGCTTTAGTCATTAAACATTAGAGCTGGAAAGGAAAGTGGAGTTCATTGAATTCAGTGGTTAGTAAAATGGATGTAGAAGAATTTCCATTTCAGTGCACTATTGTGGAGGATGAAGGTGAGCTAAATTAGTAGGGTTTCTGGTTTCTCAGTTTTCTTCCCTCATAGCATTTCTTTAGGTTTTTTTTTTTTTTTTTTTTAACATTGTGGTCTTCCTTATGAGATTAACATTTTATTTTAAAACAATTATTTAATATAAATACTTCATATTGAAAAGGTGGCAAATTAGTTTCTAAGAGATTAAATGATTTCCCCAAGTCATAATTCTATTAAAAGATAGAATTGGAGCTAGGACCATGGTTTCTTGTGTTTTAGTGCTTTTTGATTTTTATTTCACTTCTTTCTTCTATTAAATATCTAATAACCAAATCAGAATACCATTATAGGACATGATGCAGAAAAGAATGAAAGGAAAGTGTTATAAAGAGCTTAAAATCATTAGTGATTATTCTTACGTACTGAATTTTTCTTTCAAATAACTATTTCTTCACAGCTGTTTGAGTATATTCTGGATATTGGAAGTGACACTGAATTTAAATAATAAAACTTTCTTCAAAATCCATTAATCTAGATCAGGGTTTCTCAGCCTCAGCACTATGGAAGTTTTGGACTGACATATTTTTTGTTGGTTGCTGTCCTGTGCATTGTAGGGTGTTTAGTAGCACCTTTGGCCTCAACCCATCATATACCAGGAGACATGACAATCTTTTACTCAGTTGTGGGAATCAGAAGTGTCTCAGGCAGTGCCAAATAACTGCCGGGGGGGGTTATACTAACCTTCATTGAGAATCACTGATCTAGATAATGCAGAATCTAGATCAGGATTGAGAGACAAGCTGAAGACAGTCTTACCATATGTTGGTTATTGTATGTAGACATTTATTCCAAGATTTTAAGCAGTACATTGATATTTATAATCATGGCTGTAAGAAGTGAGGCAGATGCGGGAGTTGAGCCTTAATACAAGGAGGTGAAGCGGGCTGCAGTTGAGTTGACTATGTGCTTCGTGGCTATAGTGAGTCAACAAAAATATTTAATATTCTAATTTAATAAAACTTGTGTCTTGCTAACTTTTTTATGTGGCCCCAGAAATAATGAGCAGAAAAGAGTTAAATATTTGTCTTTGATGTCTGGGTAAAGCAGTCAAACTCTAGAGTAAAGCATGGTGATAGTGATGGGATTCTTTAAGCTCATCACTCTGCTGCCTGATATGTTTTAAAATAGAAGATGGAAATAGTCATGAACAAAGGGCTATATTGAGGAGTAGCCTATAGCATTCTGTATAATTTGTGTCCTTAATCTATTCCTTTACTACCTAAAAACAAGATCATCTGTAAATCAGTTTCCCATAATTAGAATAAAAGAGGATTTTGGGGTTTTTTTTAAATTTTTTTTTTACTTTGTATTTAATGACCAATTGTTAATTTCAGCATAGAAATAGTCCTCTGTCATCCACATAGTTCTGTTGAGTGTCTCAACCACAGTGACTGATCACTTCCTGAGTCAAAGCATGACTCAGTTTTGCCCAACCAGATTACTTTTATGATTTTTTAAATGTTTGTTCTATGGTCATTGACATAGAGCTACCTATTACTTTTGGATTTTGACCTTTCATGAATTTTGTAAGGTGGCTGGGACCATGATTGTCTTGCCTACCAATGCAAAGAGCCTCGCTGCAACAGGAGAGAATAAAGCCACCAAGCAAAAAGATACAAAGGCAAACAGACCCTGAAAAATAAAAGCCTCAAGACTTCTTTAAACACCTGGATCCAGAAATATCTGAAGCTTGTGCTTCCCCTTGGACATCCAGCAACACGAGTCAACAAAATCATCTTTTTTTTTTTTCTGCATCTAGTTTTTGTTAGGTTCCTATCACTGACAATTGAAGGAAGTCTGGTGAGTATAGAGAATATTCCCATTGAGCAAATGTGAGCAGGGGATTGCAAATACAAAGAAATAACAAAGTGACAGCTACCTAGATGAAAGACTAACAGGAAACAATAAGGAAAGCCCCTTGAACTTTAATGTAAAAATAATGAACAAATAAAGAGAGTGTGTGTGTTATTTTGCAAGTCTGTTCCTCAAGGACAAGCAAGGCATCACAGAAAATGACCTCATAACAGATTGAAATAGAGACGATAATGGAGGAGGAAAATGTCCAGAATCAAACCAGAGACTGTGTCCTTCTATTCACCCACTGTTTCCAAATTCTAATGATGGACCAGTAAGTAATTCAACTCACCCATGTAAGAAATGCATCATGTATGTATTCAACTGACATTTATAAATTATCAACCAAGAGGGAAGGACTATAACTTTTTAAAGACCAAGGCTCTGAACTTCAGTCTTTATCAGAGATGTCAGTCTAGGAAGAAAAACAAATAAGTCAAGAAATCAGGAATGGTATGACAGCTATTGCACTGTAGGCAAGTGCAGAATAAAACAGAAAATTCATTCTATTCGTTGTGACATCTTCAGTTGTAAGTAACTGGAAAAACAATTGAAACTAGCTTAAGTAGGAAAAAGATTGCATGGGGGATGCATTCAGGCACAGCTGGACTCAGGAGTTCAAACCATGGCACCTGAACTCACTCCCCCTCTCTACCTCTTAGTTTTGTTTGCTCCTGAGTTGACTTTATCCTCTGGGAATATCTTTCAGTATTGTGGCAGTGAAGACCATTGTCAGATCTGGGTTAATGTCAAGGTCATTAGTCCATAGGTAAAAGTACCTCTTTTCCCTGAATGACACTGATTGACTCTGTTTTAGTCTGACGCCTATTTCTGGAGCAATCTCTGTATCTAAGAGGGTGTGCCTCAGCTTTGTCTGTGTACCACTTCTGCTGTTGAGTGCTAGTACCATGATACTGACAGACCCACCAAGATAAGGAGAATTGAGAGTTAACTAAAGGAAAAGAAGTGATGTAATTAATATATTTTGTGATGATGATAATAATGCTGATCTTCATTCTCATTATTGTAGGTGTCTGTCATTCATTGTCCGAGCATGTGGTAGGTGGGACCTAGAAGTTGTGAAATCACATCTGAGCTAACTATTAAAGAATAAGTATTTGGCCACTGTTTGGTTAGGATGAAAAACAAGAGAATGCATTAGTACACAGGATTCAGTGTAATTACATAGGTATGCTTTATCAAAATTCACTAATGTCTATATATACACAAATGTCACCTACCATTGAGTACTGCTTATGTGCCAGGTATTTACTAAGTAAGCTCTTTAATTTGAGCATCTCATTTAATTCTCCTAAATTTTATAAAGTAAATATTATTCTCTCAAATTGCAAATAATGCCCAGTGAGGTGAAATAAATTACTCAACTAGCAAGTGGCAGAGATTGGATTGAAATGCAGGAAGTGTGAAACAAGAACTTGAATACTTAATATGACTTTGTAATTAGGGTGACCATACATCTCAGTTTATGCCTCTTGTCCTGATGTAATTATTTATAACATACCCAAAATATGTCCAAATTTGGACAATAAATTATGTGATCACCATAACACTGCCTTCTTCATGGATATGTTTGAACTCCCATATATATTTTATATATATGTATGTGTGTGTATATATATATACATACATACACACACATACATATATATATATATATCTTTCATTCAAAATGCTTTTAATAACGTTTTATTTTAGGAGAAGAGCCTCAGATTTACAGAGAAGTTACAAAAACAGTACAGATAGTTCTGATATACTGGCACCCACTTTCCCCTATTATTAACATCTTATATTTATCTGTCACAATTAATGGCCAATATTGATAAATTATTATTAACTAAAGTCATACTTTATTCACATCTCCTTAGTTTTTACCTAATGACTTTCTTTCTGTTACAAGGACCATCCAGGATATCACCTTATATTTAGTCATCCTAGCTGTGACAGTTTCTCCTTAGGTTCATCCTAGCTGTGACAGTTTCTCAGGCTTCCCTTGCTTTTGATGACATTGACACTTTTGAGAAGTACTGGTCAGGTATTTTGTAGAATATCTCTCAATTGGGATTTCTCTGATGTTTTCCTCGCAATTAGAACAGGGTTATGTGTTCTGAGGAGGAAGATCACATAACATCAGGGTATATACTGTCAACATGGCTTGTCAGTGTTGACGTCAAGCTTGATCACCTGGTTGAGGTACTATTTGACATCATTTCTCCATTCTAAAGTTACTCTTTTAAAATGGTTATTAACCTTTTCAAGTTAGGTTTATATGGCAAAAATGCACACATTTTAAGTGTATGAATCCATGACTTTTGACAGATATGTTTACCCATGTAACTACTATCCCTGTCAAGATGTAGAACATTTCCATCAACCTTCTAAAGTTGTTTTAACTTGTTTTAATGTAATCTTTTGATCTGGTAGAGTCCCTGAAGATTCCTTTAAGTTTATACTTGAGTTAGAAGTGCCCACTCTAGCAGACAGATCACACAATTTTGAGCTTCTCTGGAAATAAATAACCAGGTTGTTAACTATGATTGACTCTACCAGGTTACCTTTCATAGATTGGTTATCTCTCCATATATCTTTCCTGACTGGAGTAACTAGGAAATGCAGACTTACCATCCCATGGACTTGAAACCTTGTCCCATAAATAGGAACACAAGGATGAACAAATCTAAGAAAAGGAGATTTACTGAAAAATCACAAGGAACCAACAGCTTCCTTCATAACTGCTAAGAGTGTGACAAGATGTGAAGAAGGCTGACATGACTGACAAAACTGGCACAGAGAAGACTATTTTGGATCAAGTCATGGGGTACCACTTTCTGAAGAGCAAGGATGTAAAAGCAAGAGAATCAAATGGTGTTTTATATTCAAAGATTTCTAAGAGTGGACCTGAAGTAGGAGACAGATATGATCTTAACAAATTCTAAGACATTATCAGTGTTGGAGAGAGAGATTTCTAAAGTGCTTTGGTCAATTCCTTTTTTAAAGTGTTTGTTAGTTATAATATTAACCACTGTTAGATTTATAGGGAAATAATGTTTTATAAGAAGCAAGGTAAATATAAGTATAAAAGTTCATGATGAGACATAATGCAAGTTTATACTTTTTCAATAATTATAAAAATCATGGCATGTAATTAGAACTGAAAGAAATGTTAGATCTCAGAGAGAAAAAAACCTCTTCAGTTTATAGATGATAAAAATGGAGAAGAGTTAAATAATTTTCCCAGATAATGGGATTTTTAACCTTTTATATAAATTTTATTGGGGTATAATTTTGATTAAAAAGAAATATGTACATTAAATATACAGATTGATAAGTTTATAAAGATATAAACTAATCATAAAACCTTATATAATAAAAACCACCACAAATTAGATATAGAGTATTTCCATCACCCTGGAAAGGTCCCTTGTACCACTATTTACTCAATTCACCCCCAATCCCCAGACCCAGGCTGATCAGGTATCACTACATATTCATTTTGACTGTTATAGAATTTCATATAAAAGGTGTCACATTGTATGCACTTTTGTCTTTCTTTTACTTGGTATAACATTTTGAGATTTATCTGTGTTGTCTATATTAGTTTGTTCCTTTTATAGCTGAGTAGTATTCTGTTGTATGGATATACCACATGCATTTATCCTTTTGATGGGCATTTGGGTTGTTTCCATTTTATAGTTATTTTGTATAACACCACTATGAACATTTATACAGAAAGGCCTGTAGGCATACATTTTTTATTTCCTTGGGTAGAAGTAGAAATGTGGGTTGAATGGTAAGTGTATGTTTGACTTTATAAGAGACTAAGAAAGACTTTTCTAAAATGGTTTTGACTAGCAGTATATGGAAGTACTAGTTCTTCTGTATTCTTTGCAGCAATGAAAATGGTCAGTCTTTCAAATTTTAGCCATTATAATAGGTAGTGGGATCTTGTGGTTTTTAATTACTTTTCCTTGAAAACTAGTGAACACCTTTGACTTTACCTACTGCCTTCTGTATATCATCTTTAATGAACATGTATATTCTTCATTCTGTGTGTGTATTGTATAATGTTCCTTATGTACAAGATCTTCATAAAATATATGTTGTGCAGTTTTCTCCATTTATGCTCTCTTTTCCTCTATTTTCTGAAAGGATCTGTGTAAGATTGACTTTTTTCCCCAAAATTTTTGATCAGATTCACCATGGGAAGTCATCTGGACCTAGAATTTTCTTTGCGGGATGGATTTTTTATATGTTACTTATTTTACTTATCTTATTCAGACAGCTTTGTTGAGATATATTTTACTTACAAAATCCACTGATTTCATGTGTACAATTTAATCATTTTTAGTGACTACCAAGTTGTGTCAACCATCAACATAAACCAAGTTTAGAAAAAATTTTTTTTTTCTAATAAGATCTCTCATGCCCATTTCCAGTTAATCTCCATTACCACCAACAGCCCAGACATGGAAGAGTTTTTCATTGCAAAGGAAATTTAAAAGACATAAAGCTTTTCAATTTTTTTCTTTCTTTTTGGGTCAGTTTTGTTAAGCTACATCTTTCAGTGAATTTGTTCATTTCACGTAGTTATCAAATTTTCTGATGTAAAAATTTTCATGACATTTTCTTATTGTATTTTCTATAGGATCTAGAGTGATGCTTTTTTTCTTAATCTGTCCAGCTAGACATTTTCAATTTTACTGGTCTTTACAAGGAATAGCTTTTGGTATTACTGGTTTTTCTCTCTTTTTGCTCTTTCCTATTTCATTGATTTATGCTTTTTATCCTTTCTTTTATCTTACTGTGGATTTAATTTATTTTCCTTTACTAGTGTCTAATGTAAACTTTAGATGATTGAATTAAATGCATATTTTTTTCCTACTATAAGGATGCAAGCTACAAATCTTTCCCCAAGAACTGCTTTAGCTACCCTCAACAAATTTTGACAGGCTGTTATTGCTATCAGTCATCAAAAATATTTTCTAATTTATCTGGATTCTTTCAAATTGTAAGTTGTTTAGAATTGTTTAATTTTAAAATATTAGGGGATTTTCCAGATATGGTTTTGTTACTGATATTCATCTTAATTCCATTATCAGAATGAGTTCAGAATTTTAAGTGCATTGAGACATGTTTATGGAACAATGTATGGTCTGTCTTGAGCAATGTTTCATATTTCTCCAAGTTTGTCATTCTTTTCTTTTGCAGTACGCAACTGCTGTTACACATGCAGTGAATTTCAAATAATGTATTTTTCAACTCTAGACATTCCATTTATTTTTATATTTTTTATTTCTCTCTTAATTGTGTTCACATTTCCCTCAAATTCTTGAACTTGTTTACACTAGCTGTTTACATTCATTTCCTATTTTTGTGTCACAAACCACCACACATTTAGTGGCTTAAAACAATACTCATTTATCTCACAGTTCTCTAGACACTCAGAAGTATGGATGGGCTTGGCTGGGTTCTCTCCTGAGGCTCTTCTTACAAGGCTGAAGTTAAAGTGTAAGCGAGGCTGGGCTGTTATCTGGAAGCTCTGGGGAAGAATCCAGTCCCAGGCTTTTTTAGCTTATTAGCAGAATTCAGTTCCTTATAGCTGTAGGGCTGGTGTCCCTGTCTACTCATTGGTTGATGTCCAGGGGCAGGTCAGCAGCTAAGGCCACTCCCATATCCTTCTAGATGGCTTCTTCTCTCTCAGCAATAGAGAACCTCATTCCTGCCAAATCCCTTTCAAACTTAAAATCTCTCTTACTCTTTGCAACTAGCCAAAGAAAAGTCTTATTTCAGGGACTTATGTGATTAGGTTAGGCCCACCAGGATAATCTCTCTCACAGTGAATAATAACCTTTAATTATATCTGAAAAATCCCTTTTACTATGTAATATAATATAATCATGGGGGTTATTTTAGAGTTCTGTCAGACTGTTTATTTTGTGTTTCTGCTGATTTTAAAACCTGTCATTTCTAGATCTGTTTTTATTGACTAGTTTTTCTCCTGCCTATTCATGTGCCTTAGAATTGTTATTGGATTCTGTACAGTGTAAAGGTAACATGGTTAAGTGTCTTCAATTCACTGTTCTTCTTTAAAAAGTGTCAAAGTTTGTTTGGGCAGACATTCGGTATGTGCAGGTCAGCTTGATCAGTTTTGCCAGTGCTAGATGTATGCCCACACCTGAGTTTGGATAGGTGCAGCATTAATGTTGACAGCTCCATCTCAGCTCCTGGAGACTGAGAGGGGTTCTTTCCAAAAGGAATGGCTTGTGATGTTACTAAAGGAACAGCAGGAACATTTCAGCCCCTACCAACTTAGGGAGTGTGCAAAATAAGAGCTCCTTAGCAAGATGGAATCAGGAAATAGATACTGGATTAAGTGACAGAAGGCATTTACTACAAATAAATATGACAGCAAAGTATAACAGATGAAATTATTTTCTCTTTCTTTCCCTCTTAAAGAAACAAGTGACCTCTATTCAGTAGTGCAATACAAATGTAAGACTGTGTTTAAAAAAAAAAAAGCTATGGATGGAGGCCTACATGAAGGATGGAAGAATGAAAGAATAACCCAAGTACATTGGCAGCAGTAGCAGGAGTCTCAGCCCTACAAAGATAACTTTGTAAACTACACATTGGATTCAAATAGAGAGGGAATTGAAAGTGGAGAAGACATTATTTTCTGCAGAGGATGGTGAGCAGGGGGGAACAACAAATAAAATAAATAAAACTGAGATGATTAACAAAACACAATGCTAAGAATATAAATTAGGACTGAGTCCTTAACTTCAGTTATACATTTTTATTAATCCTTTGGTGAGGAGAGATTAATGACTACACAGAACTAAGGCTCTGAACACGTTTTATAATGTATGATCTTTGTGCCTAAAACTAGATTCTCCTCCAATTTAATGTGACACTAGAACAATGACTGACCTAGTTTTAGATTAATCACTCTTACACAAAGATTTTTCCATTCATATAATCTAAAAAAAAAATACTGTGTTACCTATTAAGTTCCAGATCCTATGCATTGTGGCTGAAGATATAAAGATTTTTGCAAGCTCAACATCGCTTTCCTGTTTCTCTGGTAACACATCATGCTTTCTGTTCGGTGCAGGTGGTGCTAGTGCCTGACGCCTGACCTTCCTCAACCAGTCTATGGCAATGGCCCATTATTGGTCCAGGTATAAACACTTGACCTCTTAACGCCTTCCTTTAGAGTTGATTAGGAGCGTTAAAGTTAGAGTATTTCTATCTTAAACATTTTTTGTAAAATAAAAGTATTTCAAAATCTATTAATAATCCTTTAAATTTTAGAAACTGTGTACTGTGACGAAGAGGACAGCAGTTTATCTGCCATCCTTCTGCTCTGCTCACTTTGTTTTCTGTCACTGTGAAATAAAGGCAGTGGGAAATGGCAAAACCAGTTCTGATTCATTCAACACATGAGTGCTTCTTAGGTACAAAATACCATTTTAAACATTGTCCAGGATAAAAAGATAAATAATACCCAGCCCATACCCTCAAGGATCTTACAACTTGGCAAGTGAAATAAAACATGCACACAGATGACTGCAATAAAAAGAAGATAATGATTGTTGCCAGATGTTTGGGGAGAATGAGCAGAGCAGAGAGAGAACACAGAATAAGGCAACATTCAGTAGTCAGCCAGGAACTATTGAGCCATCACAAGACGTGAAGTGGAAATGGAAGAGTAGAACATAGATCGTCACATGGGCAGGTGAAAATTCAAGTGACATTACTTTTAACTCAACTCTTCAAATGTCTTTTTGGCACCAAGTTCCTAATAAATTGTCTTATATTAAAAATAAAATAAGCTTATAGCCTCTGTCAAATATATCCTGATGGACTGATGCCTAAATACTAGGATCATAGTATTTGTGTTCCCTAGTGTATGCCTTTCTGTTGCTTTGTTTGGTTCTTTCCTTCTTAGCTGATGCCATGTTAACACGATACCATTTCGCCGGTTCCACCCTTTTTGAGCCTGTGTAGTAGAACAGGTGAATTACAAGAGGATCCTTTTGACTTCAAACAACAGAAAGAAAATACTACATAATTGAAAAAAAAAAAGAAAAAAAAAAAAAGAAAAACAGAGGCAATCTTTCAGGCAGGTGTGGACCCAGGAGTTCACATGCTTTAATCAGGCTCCTATCTGTCTCTTCCTCACTCATTCTTCTCTCTTCCTTTTCTCCTCTCTGGTATCTCTTATTATGAGACTCAACTATCTTCCCTGTTTATGTGGAAGCTCTGGCACAGCTACAGCTCATACCCTCATAGCTCTGGGGCTGGCGGGAAGGAGCAGGGCTGTCACAGCATAAGGTTGTACAAGATGTGCATGTATGTAACAGGGCATCACATCTGAGAGTGATTGACAATCACATTGTATACAGGGGTAGATCTGTGTATTGATTGCAGCATTTTTTTCTTGAAGATGGCAGTAAAAGGTTATGGTTTGACAAAATCAAACAATGTAACAAATTGTCCAAAAGATATATATAAAATGTTTTGAGGAAGGGAAGGGGGTTCCTTTTTCTTTTAACTCCACACAGTCTGTCTGTTGGACAGTGGTAATCCTGTGTCACTACCATCGTTACTCCAGCATAAGTCCAGGGATTAGCCCTGCATGACTCTGGTTGGGCTCTGTTCCCATCCTTGAACTCATCACTAAAGTCAGAAGCATACCATGCTCTGACTAGCCAGGCCTGAATTATAGGAAGTGGGGTCTGTTCTCCTCAAACCATGAATATTGAAACCTGGGTGGGGGGAGTGGCATATCAAAATAAATTGATGGACCAGACTGTCCCTAGAAGGAAGATAAATTGATAGAGAACAAGAAAAAAAAAGTCGTCTGTACCAAGAAATGTCTGTAATCGTCTTTGGATATCAAAAACCTGGTACCCTACACATAAAGCAACAGAGGATATTGGCCTAAAAAGAAAACCATGGCCAAAGGGGGATGGCATATTTTAACAGAGTGTGTGAGAGTTAAAAGATAACTTGTAGAACATCCAATTCACTTTCATCATTTAATTAATGGGAAAACTAAAACCCAGACACAGGAGCAGACGTACCAAGGTAACCCAGGTGGTTGGTGGAAGAGACAAGCAACTACCCATCTTCTGACTTTCAGGTTTGTGTGTGTGTCTGTGTGTATTGTTTTGCTTTTTTTTTTTGTACAAGGAGTTTTTTCTGTAGTACATGAATAGCAACGACAAAAAGTACGTCTTGTTTCTCTTTTTCTCCACCCTCAGTTGTGACTAAGACGATCTTGCTGCACTCCAGCAGGAGGACTCAGCAAGAGTTGAGCTCACCGCCAGGAGTGCACTTGGGTACCAAGGACAGAGACACTACCCTCACTACTGTCCGAATTAGGGCCACTTGTTGCTTTAATGTGCCAAGTTTGCGCTGGACCTGCAGGAAGGGACATCTTTGAAAAACAGCTTCCTAACTGCACTGCACCCTGCTCTGGTATCCTGACCCCCCCCAAATCTTCAGCCAGAAATAGAAGAGAACGACATCCTAGATCGATGGGGAGATTTCTATCTGCCCCTCTTTCTTTCTCCTGCTATCACCTCTTCCTTGCTGTTTCTTGCCCGAGAGAAAACCTGCCAGTAGTCCAGAAGCATCTCTGGAAATGGGTAGGAGGGAGCCTTACACCTGTCTGCGCCAGAGAAGAAAGTGTGCTCTGCAGAGTTCTCAGTTGTTTCCATGTCTTGCGATGAAAGGAAGAAAAAGAGCGAAACCGCCGCAGATCTGCTGGAGACCACAGTTAGTTAATCCGGCTCCAGCTGCCGTAACCCATGAAGACCAAGGATGCATTTTCATTCCTAACGTTTCTTGTTGGCGTCTTTCTCTGCAGGCTAGCCTAGTGCCTTGGCCTAGAGAAGTCTTTAGGTAAAGGTTCTTTAAGTCGTCGTAAATCAGGTTCCGTGCGTTTGTGTATTTTTCTTAGGAAAAACTGGCACAGACGGATTAGAGACTGGGGTCTCCCTACTTCCCTTCATCCTTGGCGGCGTCACTTTGCGACTGCCTCACAATCCCCTAGCTGACAGCCCCAGTTCAGGTCCTCAGGGTTGGGAACAGTCAACCCCAGACATCACCAGCCTATCCCGGGGCTGATGCCATCCGTGCCTAGCATGTGCATGTGGGTGCAGGCGACCTAGCCAGAGGCTTCTCCACTGAGACGGGAGCAGGAGCTCAGCCCTCGCCTGAGACCTGCAATCCCCAGGTTCCCTGGGGAACGCGAAACTCCCAGTCCGAGGCACTCCGCCCCCCTCCCTCCTCAGCCGCCCACCCATTGCCCCCGCCACCCTTTACCTCAGCACGCAGCCCCTCCCTGCGTGATGATGCAAACCAGTGGGGAGGGCGGGCGCTGAGAAGGGTGGGGAGAGCCAGAGAGCGAGGGAGGGTGGGAGGGAGTAGGAGGAGGAGAGGGAGCCGAACGACCATTTAAAGCGATAGCAATCCGTGCCCTCTCCCCAGTGCTGGAGAGCGCGAGCTGCAAGCCACGGAGCGCGAGCGCGGCGCGCCGGCCGGGAAACCCGAGAGCGCACGGTGCCCCAAGCTGGCAGGCGCCGTGGGACCCCCCACCCTCTCTGGCTGCCCCTCCCCGGGCGCCTCCACCCTACACGCTTGCGGGAGCCCCTGGGCTTCCCCCGAGGAGCTCACCTCAAGGGGCCCGGACCCCTGCGAGCCCGCCACCGTTCCCTCCAGCGCCGCCGCCACCACCGCAGCAGCCGGAGCAGCATGGTCCAGCTGGGAAAGCTGCTCCGCGTCCTGACTTTGATGAAGTTCCCCTGCTGCGTGCTCGAGGTGCTCCTGTGCGCGCTGGCGGCGGCGGCGCGCGGCCAGGAGATGTACGCCCCGCACTCCATCCGGATCGAGGGGGACGTCACCCTCGGGGGGCTGTTCCCGGTGCACGCGAAGGGTCCCAGCGGAGTGCCCTGCGGCGACATCAAGAGGGAGAATGGGATCCACAGGCTGGAAGCGATGCTCTACGCCCTGGACCAGATCAACAGCGATCCCAACCTGCTGCCCAACGTGACGCTGGGCGCGCGGATCCTGGACACTTGTTCCAGGGACACTTATGCGCTCGAACAGTCGCTCACTTTCGTCCAGGCGCTCATCCAGAAGGACACCTCCGACGTGCGCTGCACCAACGGCGAGCCTCCGGTTTTCGTCAAGCCGGAGAAAGTAGTTGGAGTGATTGGGGCTTCGGGGAGTTCGGTCTCCATCATGGTAGCCAACATCCTGAGGCTTTTCCAGGTAGGGGGGCGCACCCTGCGGGGCAGAGCGCGCCGTAGCTCCCCACGCTCTTGATCCTAAAAGCTGGCTTGGACTCCACGGGTGCAGGGTCAGGTCAGCCTTCGCTCATTTCCACCCTGGAGATCCTGCCGAATCCCTCCCATCCCACTCGAGGAGGTACTTTTCCCTGCTTGGTTCATTTCCCTTCCATCTCTCCCTTGTTCGCGCTCCACTCCATCCGGCTTGACATCTTGGATTTATGGCCCCATTTACAAGAAGCAATCTGCGAAAAACAAGGCGATGATTTAAATGGGTTTGCATTAGAGTGAAATATGGTCCAAAAACAGGCTTGTAAAAGTGCCGGGCTCCTGTGAGAGCCGGTTGGGCGCAAAGCATGCGAAAGATGAGAAGACGCCTTGAAACTGGGCATTTCTCAACTCCCCAGCTTCCAGTCCCAAGCCGCCCGGCGAGCCACAGCTCCCTTGGAAAATTTCGAGAAGAGCTTAGGAAGGCGCTACTTAAACGGAGGGTTAGGTCTTCACCAACACTTGGATGTTAATTGCCCATTTCTCCCTGGTCGGATTTCCCGATCTGTGGCCTGTCTCTGAGAAGGCATGGGGCAGAAGGCAAGGGGACGCTCCCCACGTGGGGATGCCACCCGCAGACCTGACCCCCAGGTGATTTCCTCTGGGCAGTTGTTTGCACCGTCTAAATTGCATTTGCAATCCGGCCACTGGCAGGAGCTGGGCGATCAGCTTTCTACTCCTGCCACTTCAGAGCGCAGAGATGAGCTCATGCTAACTGCGAGACAAAATCGCTTTCTCTGCCTCCTCCCTCCGCCCATCCTTTCCCACGACCTCCCTAGCGCATCCCCCACAACCCTAATCCTGGGCCTTTAGGACAATCCCCGGAGCCAGGCAAGAAGGCTCCTGGAAAGAGGCAAGGGCGTGCGCTAAGGCCCGGCGGTCCTCCTGCTCCGGGCGCAGGAGGGCAACGGGGAAAATGGGAGGAAGGCAGATCGGGGTAGCTGAGCGGTGGGTTCTACTGCAGTGCTCTCTCGCCGCCTGCGCCCGAAGCCTCAGCCCCACGGCTCCTGTGCTGCATTGGGTATAAATGGATGGCTTTTGGATTGAGAAATTGAGTTTTCAGGGTCGGCGTGACTGTGGGTTCCCTTCTCCTTGTTCCTCTGTGTTTCTCCCTTTGTATCTCTTTCTTTCCTACTGTCTCTTTCTCCCTGCTGTTTTCCCACTATTTTTATTTTCTCCTTTTTGATTTCTGCCTCTCTTCTCTTTTACCCCTACCTCCAAGTTTTTTGTTCAACTGATTTTGTTTGATCCTTTCCTAATGCATAGCTCTCTCCCTGCCTGGGAGCACCCAAACTCAATTAATCCCTTCTCCAGATGTTTGGCTGGCCCTGTGGCCTTATGCTCCCCCATCTAGAGACTTGGCTCCCTCTCCAGTGCTTTCCCTAATGGTGCTGGGTTTATGGAGGGGACCCCTTATGAGATTCAAGCTGTCACTGCATCAGCTCCCAGGAGTGTGAAGTTTGTGTTTGTGAGGCGGCAGTCTGGTATGGCCCCTGTGATCCTCTGATCATCCCTTACACCTCCTGAGTGAGCCATCATGGAGAGCTCTCGATGTTTGCAAACCCAAAAGTGCTTTGGGGGCAGCCTTCACCTTGAGTTGATGCTTTCAGGAAGAGCCTGGGTTGTAAGCAAAACCCAGAAGCACTTCCTTTACCTCTGAGTTGAGAACTGGACAACTTGAGGAGGCAGTGTTGCAGGCAGGGATGAGGCCAGAGGTCACCTGAGAACCACTGGGTAACTCACAGCATTTTCTCTGGAGCCTGGGGGTTGAAGGCACATGTGCTGTTTCCCATTTCTTAATTATTTTGCTGCCTGTTTCTCTCTTCACTCAGAGCTTGGGCAGCACTGCAGATGGGTCTGCTTGCCTGCCTAAAAAAGAGCGAAATCTTAAAGTCAAGAGAGAGATCGCAGACTAGGCTGAAGGATTGTGTTTGCTGGAAAAGATTCCAGGGGGAGCTGATTGCTTCTCTGGCGTGTGGACCTGAGCCACTTGCAAGGAAAGAAAACGCTTGCCTTATGCTTAGTTCCCCCATTCCCTGGGTTGGAAAGGAAAGGAACTGAATGCCAGTGTTAGCCGTGTGGGTTGGGACCAAAACCATTCACAGAAAACACTGTCATTTTCCTCTAATTTGCAAATTGCAGCTATTCATGTTGGATTGAACAGCTGAGGGAAAAAGAACCCCCAGTTTTCACCTGCCTTTATTGAGAAGAGGCTGGTAGTGGGAGGAATGCACCAACTTGTAGCTTGTGCTGCAAGCTGGATATAACCCGTGGTGTGGGCATCCTGGTTAACCATTGCTTGTGCTGGACTGTATAGAGATAGATTCCAACCATCTCTTCCAGTAGCCTTTTTTTGCATGTGATCTTAGAAGCACCTGGCATGTGAGTCCAATCCCCAGTTTCCTAGACTCTTTAAGTATGCAAAATGAATAGAGAGAATAGTGGAACACAGACCCATTGTTCAAAGGCACAATTTAGGGAGAGAGGAAAAGAACAGCAGGTGAATCTTCTCTGGGGTTGCAGGGTTCAACTCAACTAAGATTGCCCTATATAAAAGAAACTCCTCTAAATGATTGAATTCTTAGCTCTCCAGAGATTTGAGTTTTCTTCTCCCTGGCCCTGTGGGTTGCTGTGGGGACCATACCAAACCTATCATTTGAGATATAAATTTATGGTGAGATAAACGTCTGTCTAGGCTTGGGGGAAGGAATACTTAGTGACTTAAATGAGGGATGCTAAGCACTGGGGGGCAGGAGGGAGTAATGAGATAGTAATAGATGTAACAAATGCCACCGCTGCCAGCAAAGCCTGGAATGAAGTTCTTTCCTGAAAATTAGGACCTGGGCAAGAATGACTCCTCAGATGTAAATAGGGTCTATGACTTTGAGTTCTTATCTGTCTGCTGGTGGAGAGCAAAGACAGGAACTATTCAAGTCTTTCTCTCTCTCCTCTATGTGCACACTGAACTGGTTAGTCAGTGACATGTCAGAGGACAGGAATCATATCCAGGGGATCTTTCGAATCCAGGAATTTGAGGCTAATGAAATTAGTGTGTGGCCAGGGCTCTGCCAACTAGAATTAAGTCACTGCAACCGCCCTGCAATGCATTTTCAGCCTCAAAGAAGCATTAGGGAGGAATTTCTGGAGATTTGTTTCTGAGCCTGTACAAAATAATACTCTCCTAATGCTAAGAAAGATTAAATGTAAATTAATATTGACCATGAGTAACATATTTAAAAACTAATCACTGAGTAGGGATTGCTTAAAGTGGAGAGCTTATATAATATGGTGTCCAAAGAATAAATCTCCCTTGACCACAGTTTCATGGGCTATAAGTAAGATATATTATAGTGGAAAGTAATGGGAACGCTTTTATTCAAGGCTTCTCTGCTATTGACTTGAGAGCAAACACTCTGAGAGTATAAATTACTCTTGCTACGTCCTGACTCTGAATGAACAATATTTCATGTGCAGTGACATGGTCTAAACTATAGACTTGGAATTGAATGGAATCTGTTTCAATTGTTTTGTTCTCTCAAGAGCAGCTAGATAGAAAAAGTGGTCAACTTGACCCTTGTGGGAGCATATTGCAAATGTCAACCTGTGGACCTTGTACCATAAATGGAAATACATTTGTCAATTTGCAGATGTTTACCTTCCATTCATTGAAACTTGGATATACTCTCAAACTTTGGAGGCAACAATTTATACATGAGTACCTAGTTTTCTTCCTTTCTTCTTTCTCTCCTCTCCCTCTCTCTTTCTCTATCTTATGTAATTGGATAGAACTGGGCACCTAGGATGATGTGGTGTTACTATAGTGGGAAATAAGAAAAAAAACTTTAACTTACTTTTTAAAAAAAATTTCATAAATATAGGTGTCAGTGCCATTTGGAATAGTCTCTATGACAATTTCTGTCTCCAAATTTACTGTGTTTCAGGAAATTTACCTAACAGATGGTGAGTGGGCAATTTTTAAAGGGGCATCTTTTAAAAGAGCACAGAGGGAAGGAGTAGAGACAGGCACATACTATATTTGAAGATACCGCCACATGTATCTTATGTATACATACTGTACAATTAAGATGTCTTTGGACATTTTTGTCTTCAAGAATACTTGAGATAATGGATGTCTTTACGTCAGTTTCATAAACATTTAGGGTTTAACAAGTCACAAGTGCTGCATTTCTTTTATATATAAATTGTGTCATGGATTTAAAAGACCGTACCCAGATTACACAACGTATACTGTGGCCTCAATCCTGCCATTAATTACCTGTGTTTCCCTGAGTAAGTCACTTAATTTTTCTAGGCTTCATTTTTCTTACCTGATTATTTTCTTTTAAATAAATGTGGTTTGTTGAAGTCTTTAATCTCTGTGTCATAGTTTAGGATGGACAAAACCTGTTCTTGTCATACTTCTATGACATGGTATTTCCAGATCCAACTTTGGATTTTGAGTGAGTTTGGGGCAACTTTTAAAGGACATTTCCACCCAGCTATTTCAGTTAACATCAATCTAGCTGATTTCCCATACTCAAAGACTTTTCCCATATTTTTTTACCAGTGTGGTCCTTAGTCATATATATCAAGGCTGGTGGTGAGAAAAGTGACCTGCTGGGTCAGCTTACTACATGGTCACATGATGCAGGGCAGGGAGTAAGGACTGTGGATTTTACAGAAGCAGATACAGTCTTCTTTATCCAATGTCCTGTCCACTTTCATCTTGCAAAAACAGCAGGCTTTTCTTGGAGAACTGCCAGATAATGACATCCTGCCTCCTCCCTGGCTCCAGGATGGATGAGTCACCAGGGACTGAGCTCCAGCAGAGCAGGTGGTTGGCTCAGGTGTAGGCATCTGACCTTGGCTAAGCCTATCAGACTCCTCCCCAAGACTTTCCTGTCAGAGAAAAATGGAAAAATGGTCTTTCCTCTCTGGAATTTCTAAGCTGGGGAGATAGGACCCTGGGACTCTCAGTGACCATCCTGCACAAGAAGAGACTTTCTGAAAATAAAGTTTTGCAGAGGTAAGCAGGGCTGAGTGATGGAACCCTGTTGATGTTCTGGAACTCCCACACCACATCCAGCTGACTCTGAATATGGCTGCATCCCTGAATTTTTCAGTACTCGTTTGTTGAAGTGGTTCTTGTTGTTGTTGTTGTTGTTGTTGTTGTTGTTTTGTTTTTAAATTGCCTTAGACTCTTTTCAGTTTGTTTTCAATCACGTGCAGTAGAAAGCACCATAGCTACAATAGCTAGCTTCCTACATTCATGGCAGGTTTGCTGACTGGCATTTCTTAAGTGAAAAATAATAGCTCATGTTTTCTTTAAATTAAATCCTTCTAGTCCAAGTTTGGGATACTCAGAACTCTGCATCCTTTCCCACTCTTTCCAACATTTACTCTATTATCTTTAAGCATTTGTGACCATGTCTTTCCTGTCTTGATGCAGTTGGGAGAGGGTAGATACTTCTGGTATAAACTGCAGCCTGTAAACCTCCTATTTGGAAGCTTTAGAACCACACTTGATTCCTTTCATTAAAACATATCCTCTGTTGATGTCTCCAGAGCACAGAAGCATTTTCATGGCATAATGGAGTACAAAATACATTAAGCCTAACTCTACTTCTCACCCTCTTTTACTTTAAGTAGGTAAAAAAGAACAATCTCGAACACATTTCCCCAACAGTTAAACTGCATATATGATTACTAATTAGAACACATTTATGCAACATATAGCTAGACTAAGTAATTAATGGCCCTTTGGCCAGGTGGCACAGTAAATATATATGTTCTATGCACTTAGTTAATAACAAAACATAAAATCTTTTTTACAGGGAAATGATTATCTGAGAAGAGTATTGTGCCAGCATACTTTATATTATGATATTTTATGTTTGACAAGTGATCTTTCAATTACATTTACCGCTAAATGTTTCTTGGATCGAGTTATTAAATTATAAGGCCAAAAGTAAAATGATGTGAAATTACAGTGATATAGGACACATATTTCATTTTATAAGAATAGAAATTCTAGTTTCTTTTCAGTACTTCTAGTAGTGACTACAGTACTAATTTGAGCCCTTCCCATGAGCCACTATGCCATGTACATTTACTCCTTACTGTAGTTCTGTAAAGAGGATATAATACTCCACACCGTACAACTGAAGAAAGTGATCTTTGTAGCCCCAAGTCACAGAGCTCATAAGTGACGAAGTCTAGATTCAAATTTAGATTTGCCTGACAGTGCCCAGGTTGTTAACTGCTGTTCATACTGCTCATTGTTGCACCAATAAAGAGGTGCTTAAATTAATTAAAGATGTGCTTTACCCTGAAATTGTAGTGGTTTAAAGACATCAAGGTCGCCCATTGCTTAGCCACATCTGTTTACAGAAAGAAATAACGCTTTATTTCACTTCTAAATCAAGATTAATTCTGTAGGTCCATGGAAACTTGAGCACACAAATCCTTAACTCCAAATGAAAGATGTTTGTTCTCCATTATTCAACTGGTAGCCCTGTACAGAGCAATAAATACATAGTAGACTTTTCATTCAAATAAATGAGAAGAGATGTTTCTTCTTGTCCTGATTCAGTGCCCATCATTATGGATTATGATGGTTCTTCCTAAACTTTATTTCATTTACTCCACTCTACCAACCTCAAGTGAGGAAATCTGTCATTCAGATAGATGTGCAAGCTGAGGGGACTGTATTAATACAATTGCTGAAAGTCAAGTTGATAGAGCACAGGAAATACATCCTAATAAATGCAGCATTAATGTTTGTGTGGGCCATGGAGTGAAGGGTCGGAGAATTTTCTGTTTAATGGATTATTTTGCCTCTTGCTATGAAAGTGCTGCGGCTTAATAGTTTGATAATTGGTCACTTACAGAATTCTCTGTCTCTGGGTGTGTTTTCTCCACTCTGCTGTCGCCGATCCCTTCTCTTGTTCTTGGTGGAAGATAGCAACTAAGCCATTACAGAGGGCTCAGCCTGCCTCTCGGAGTTATTGTTTAGATGAAAATATTTCCATTTGTTAAAGTATTATTTAAATGTTTATCTTAAACTTAACTGTGTTCTGAAAGTATTAGCACAGGCAGACATAATGGGGGATGTTTTCCAGGAGAAACCATACTTTTACCAAAGGAATTTTCAGAATTTTCATGTCAGGATTAAGAATCAAATTCTGGAGTTAGAGAGACTGCAGTTTAAATTCATACTCACCACTTACTACCAGTCTCATCTTGATCAAACAGGTAACACACCTGTCATCAATTTCCTTATCTTTGAATTGGCAGTAAGAGAGACGCGCCTCATAGAGTAACATCAAAGCATGTCTGATAGAATCATCAGAAGGATTGCACAAAATATGCATGGAAATGTTTTAGCGCTGAGTTTAGCATGTGATTAGTGTTCAATACATTTAAAAGCTATTATTTTATAAGTATTACGCTATCTTTAAATATCGCTATAGCTTAAATGTCGCTGTTGCTAAATTTGCTGTAAAATTACCATAATAATCCGTGATGAATTCACTCTTCTCTGTTTCCTTTGTTTAAATGGAAAATAGATAGATAGACAGATAGATAGGTGTTTTTTACATAGATGTATATATGCATGTCTTTCTATATATATACAGAGAGAGAGAGAGAAAGAAATAAACACTTTAGTGTTACTGTTGGGTGGAATGACAGTTTCCATGGCACTGATTAAAATAAGTCATGAATTACATGGACTTAAGATAATAGAGAGGCTAAGAGACTTGAAGTTAGCCATCCCCAAGTTTGAATTCCATTGTGACCTTTTTTAGCTGCAGAACCTTTAGGAAGTTTAGCTTTTTGAGCTTTACTACTAGTTTCCTCATCTGTATTTTTTCCAGAAATATATATTAAGCATATCAAGCATCTTCTTTGTGTACTGTTGTACGTGCTTGAACATATCAATGAACAAAATAGACAAGAACTTTTATTTTCTCTGTCTCTGTCTGTCTCCCTCCCTCTCTCTTTACACTCTTATGTGGAAACAGATGGACATTATAAATAAATCCTATGCTATGTTACAAGTTGACGGGCACTACGGGATAAGGAAAACAATGTGAAGGCTGCTGAGGAACCTTGGGTTGGGAATGCTAGAGGGGTGTGCAGGTGGGTTCTATTTTTAAATAGGGTAGTCAGGGTGGATTTCATAAGTTGCCGTTTGAGCAAAGACTTGAAGTGAGGGAGTTGTCAGAATGGATTAGGGGGAGACCACTCTCTGGGAGTGGGAACAACCGATACCAAAACTCGAAGGCAGAATATGCCTGGCAGCTTGGAGGAACATCAGGAAGGCCACCCTGGCAGACTTGATCACTGTGGAGGAAGGGGCAGCAGGAGGGCTTGAGGTCAGATATATGATTGGATAGTTGGGGTAAGTCCTCAGAGACCATCATACGCTTTTTGTCTTTTATTCTAAGTGTAGGCAGACAGGGGTAGGATTTAAGCAGAGGTGTGACATGATGTGTCTCTTGTTTTAAAAGAATAACTGTATCTGTGGTACTGAGTATAGAGGAGAGAGCAGAATCAGGGTGAATCTCAGGAGGCGATTACAGGAGTCTACAAGGTACATGTCAGTGGCTTCTGCCAGGCTGTTAGCAGCTGGTGTTCCCACAAGTGGTACACTGGGAAGACTGTGACATTTCCTGGCGGATTGAATGTAAGAATGGAAAGGAAGAAAGAGGACAAGGGTAAATCCAAATCATGGGGCCTGGGCAACTGGAAAGGTGAGGTTACTACCACCTAAGATAGAGCACATTTGGGGGATTAAAGATTAGTTTTGGAGGCATTAGGTTTGAGATGTTTTCTTGACATCCAACTAGAGATGCTGAATGCACAGCTGAATATACAAATCTGCGGTTCTGAATAAAAGTCTGAACTAAAGATACATTTTAATAAAATGGTGATATTAAGAATAATTACACGGAAGTGCTGTTTTAAAGATGAAGTAATATAATTAACACTCTGTCTTCTCAAAACATTGAATGACTATTAGCTAAAGCAATTATCTGAAATGAAAAAAATACCTATAGTTTGTTTTTGCAATGAAACTAAATAAAATGGTGTCACGACTATTTCAGTATTATTTGTGACACATTGTTTTAGTTAAGATACCATAAGTACAAACATTTAGAATAAACATTTCAGCCTCCTACTTTTCACTCTGATAGTGTAGTTGTAACCATCTTTTGGAAGGCTTACGTTAGTTGTGATAGGGTCACTTTTCAATTAGAAGAATTCTGAACTGTCTAGTGCAACTTTATATATGTATAATTATTTTATACCTCATCAGACTCAGTTGAGAATTTGCATTACTGACATATGAGTTTAATCATATGAGTTTAATCGGTTACCCAGGTATTCAAGGAAAAATAGATACTTGTCCATCTCTACTTTGAACAATTTCACCAGACATTCCGCATCTTCTTTTCACTTTACAATTGAAAACATGGCAAGGGAAATATTATCTTACTGGTTTTGAGTTCCCCTTAGGTCTCTGCAACTCCTTAAACAGCCTTTGTAGCTTAACCAAAATTCTGTTCCATATTCATTCCGCCACCAGATATTGGTCTAAGCCTGCACTTAACACTAAAAAATGCATGACCACGTTGTCTCTACACATCTATAATTTTATGTTAACACTATCATTATGTAAGCTATATTTTAATTGTAATTATAACAAATTTTATATCAACACACATCCATTTCTAGTGTTCATCTAGTTTTCACGGGGAGAGCAGCACGTAGTAAATTTTATCAAAATATAGCATCTGAAGAATAGGACAGAGGGTAATTGTGTAATTCTGTATTCACTATAATTAAGTTCAGTGGAGTTGGCATAATAGAATTAAGATTAAAAAAAAGACATTGAAGTACCATGGCTCCCTCTCATAACACACCCTCTTCACATCAGAGAGCAGAGATTTAGCATCTTTCTGTACAGAAATGGACAAAGAAAGAGACCAGAGGATGACTGACAGGGGTGAATAGGATGGAAGTATGAAAAGCAACATAGAAATGAACTATTGCTCTTGGATTTAGTAGGTGGGGAAAGGTACCAGCGTGTATGCTACTGGGACCACATTTTCCCAAATAGTTAAGCCTAGTATCAACTATGCTGTCCCATCTTCCTCATAAGCAAGGATATACTTTTGTTAGTCAAATCTTTGTTTCCTGTTGCTTGATAGTTGGTTCAAAAGGTTATCACAGAGCTGCATCTTATGAGCAAATACATTGTTTTGAAATGATTAAAACTCAATAAAGAGTGGCAACTCCAAGCTTGCTCTCTCTTGATGTCGGACTATTTTAAGTTTGAGGTCCAGGACTGGGTAATGGGAAAAAGTCATTGGAATTTTTCTGTCTTCAGGAGGCACTATAGCATAATGATTAGGAGTGTATATGCTGGACAGAGTTCAAATCCCTGCTTTCCACTTGCTAACCCTACTTTTTTGGGTAATTTACCTGACTACCTGGACCTCAACATTCCTGTCTATAAAATGATGATAATATTATTCCATCCTCATAGGACTGGGTTTCAAGGTTAAAATGAAGTTACTTTTGCCAAGCACTTAATACAATGCCTAGAGCTCAGTAAAGTCTAATAATAATAATTGTTATTATTATCACAATGCCAAATGCTGTTTTCCCTATGCCTCGTTCCATTATCTCCTGTCTTGTTTCTGTTCGAGCATAGAGTTGTCACGGAGCATTTTTTCCTCTGGTGTCTGACCCCTAGTCATCAGGGTGATTGGACCACAACCCATCATTCATTGCTGCTCATTGAAACAGTCCCTATTTTGAAAAGGGAAGTTGGATGTTGAGGTCAAACAGGGTCAAGGAGAAGTAATTTCTCTTCTTCACCCAGGGGGCTGAGTGGAACATTCAAGTCTCAGAAGAGAATCAGACAAAGGGCAGTATGCTTAATTTCATACTTCAGTGTGAAGAACAAGTCAGACAGAATGAATTTGAACTCATTTCCATCATGTACTGACTGTGGGATCTTAGGTGCTTTTATAACCCCTCTAAGCCCTACTTGACATCTGAAAGGAGTAACAATAACAGGACCTACCAGACAACAGTGTTTTAATAAGTGAGTAAATCCTTTGAAAGCATTCAGCATGTTGTTTCGCATATAGTAAGCTCTTAATCAATTTTAGCTCCTTTGAGTACTACCACTACTAATATTATTAAGTAGTTGAGTGAATTTGAGGCCCTTTCTTTTCTTAAATTGCACACAATCATATGGGCAACCAGCCTACATTTATCAAGCATTGCTTTTTAGGTAAAGCCTCATGAACCCAGGGGTGCTTTAACTCTGCTCCTAGTCAGAGCCTGTTCTGGGGGGTGGACTCAACATGACCAGTACCGCCATCATCTTTCCATCATTGTCACTGCACTAACCATACCTAGCACCTTGTGTTCCAGGCACCGAACTTAGCCCTGTGTATGCACTGTATCACGTTCTCACAGCCAGGTAGGAGACATGATCACCATCCCCAATTTAAAGATACTGAGATGTTGAAAAGGTAAGAAGGTTGACCCACAGCAAGAGATGGAGACAGGATATTCAAGCCCCTACCTCTCTGACCCTAAGGGCTCTTAAATATTATTACACTACATCCTGGCAAGAAAATCTGCTTCCAGCCATTCTGGTGAGAGTAGAAAGATTCTTAGTTCCCATGTTACTCGATTCCCCATGGCACTGTAACCTCAGTACCAGGAGGGAGAGAAAGTGACCTCTTCAGAGACCAGCCAACGGGCACCTACAGCCTTCTGCCTTGCCCAAATCAACTAACCAACACTTTATTTCCTTCTTAAGAATCCCCACATATTCCTTTGGTATTCACCTTGGCCTTTTAGTATTCTGACATTCCGCCCATGACTCACCCACTCTATTTAATGTTAATTTATTGAGGTCAAGTATAAGGTCTTACTCATCCTGAAGTACAGTTATCCCCTGTAGCATCTGACTGTGCTGTTCTTCTTCTAGGACACCTGCAGATACTTATCTGCATTTTGTTAAATTGTTCTTGTCAGTAGTACATCAAAGGTTATACAGAAGATGCTTTATTATAAGCATTTACTTACATTTCTAGCTGGTTACTTTTTGCAGGACTATTATAGAGGTTATGGATCTTCAGGAAATTTTTTAAAGATTTAGTTTGTCATATTATTTTTATATATAATGATAAATCTGAGTTTTCTCTATCAAACCTATGAGCATTCACTGGCTTGTAACTTAGCTTGTAGATGATCTGTTGTTGACTTCTCCATTTACAATCATATTTGCTCCTGGCAGTGATGGGGTTTGGAGGGGAAGGTACATCTTAGGGCCATAAATTGATTTTGCAGAAAACTAACAAAGAACTAAAGTCATGTCACATTTCTGCATTTTTCCACATTTTCTATAGTAAGCATTTATTATTTGACGAGAAAAAAAAGTTTCCAAAAAACTTAAAAGTGACTCTGCTTAAATGCAATGTTCACTCAGAAAACTTCTCTACTTAGCAACTTGTACTCATGATCATTTTATTTTTATAATTCCATTCATTCAGGAAGTTTAAAACTATTTTCAAAATGTTTATCCTAATTTGTTTTTCTTCTTCTTCTTATTCTTAACAGGAAGAGGGTAGGCTGAATGGAAGAAAGTCATTATGACCCCTGAGGCCAGGCCCTGAGTTTTTTTTTTTTCATCTCTCCCCTATTCATATTTGCTAATGTCTTGAGTGCTTACTAGGTACAAATTACCTGACTGACCATTGCAAATTAATCATACCATTTAATCCCCTGATGATCATATAATCAAAGTATGTATTATTATGATGTCCTATAATGCACACATGGAACAGAGCCTCAGAAATAGTTTTTTGCTCATTCAAATATGGTAGACTTGGAATTTGAACTCAGGTGTGTTTCACTCCTAAATCATTCTTGGTGATTTTTACCACTGAATTAGTTGTATAACTTTGTGAGAGCAAAGTATATAGTTTCTAAAATTTCCTCAGCTCTAACATTTGATAATTAAGTTTTTGTCTGATTGCACACTTAACAGTAGGGAGGAATGCCAGCCTGTTGAATGGAATTTTTCTCAAACAAGTCAGTTATATGACAAAAGTTTATTCATTCATTCATTCAGCATATAGTGAATGTTTGCTATGTGTAAAGGCAGTTTAGATATCACAGTAGGGTGAGCGCTCCCCCCAACCCCGGCAGTCACAGAAGACTTGGACTGGTTTGCCTGGTATGGAAGGGGATTTGGTGCTGGGAGCCGAGTTTGTTCCCACTGACAAAACCAAGAGCTACTCAGATAAGTCCACAGGCATCTTGATGCCATGGTCCATCAGCACACATGCATCTTACCATTTTTGCCTGGGATTAATAATATAGAGGCTTTGGATTTGGATATGGAAAAATGGGTGCAATTATGGGCTTGTTAATGCTATGTGTATATGGACATCATGTATCATCAGCAGCTCCCTCCCATTGCCCTCTACCCTGCTTTGTGTAAACTAAACAAGTACCTTCTTATCTCACTTGTGGATAAGCTCTTGACAATGGCACTAGGGCCTCCCCTGGTAAGACATTATTGGCTAAACCAGTGGTGTCTCAACTATGCTCATTAAACAACCCTCGGGGTAGACTGACATTCCACCGCTAAGAGTAGAAAAATGGTGTTCTTTAGAATTCATGGGGAAAAAAATAGGCCACCAGATATGCTTTCCTTAATTTGTAATTGTTCATCCATATATCAACAGTTGTTATATATGTGTGTATATATACACTTCGTTCATATATATGAATGATTTAAATTCGAGGATATACATACATATATATAAATACATACGTAGATTTAAGTTTTGGCTTCTGCTAGTAAGTAGCAAATGAAGATATTAGCAGATCCACACACACAGCAGGGAAATAACCAGTCATATTTAATTCAATAGCTTGATTTTTTTTAGATTTGTGGCTATGATTTTGTATGTGCAGGTATGTTTGCTGCACAAAATATTTCTGCCACTACACAAAATTAAATTCATTTAACACCAATATAGCATGTCTCAAATGTCTTAGTACAGTTTTAATCTTTAATAGCATCAGAAGTATGGAATTAGAAACATATCCAAAAAATCACTTGAAGGTATAATTGCTTTAATTTTCCTTATAGTTTTGAGACTTTAGAAAAATAAGTATTTAATTGTATTTATTTGTTTCTGTCTCTCTAAGGATGGCAAATACCAAAATACATTTTTTAAAGTTAATATTAAAAATGTTACTCAAAATGATCAAAAGAAAGGAAGTGGCAAAGAAATTAAAAAATTTAAACTTTCAAAGGGTGCTTTTTTGTGAGTGTGTAGTATTTCTTCTTCTGAAGGAATTAATCTGGAAACTCTGCTAAGACTCTTGAGATACTTGTTTAATGAGCCCCTACTTGGTGCCTGAGATTGTAGTGTACCCTAGAGGTTCTAGAATTAGCATAAGAAAAATAATAATACAAACAACAACAACAAATCTTCACAGTCCTTCCTTGCAAGGAGGTGAAGTCCACTGGGAAAACAGACAAGTGAACCACACATTCAAAATGGCAGTGATTCTCAAACATGAATGTGCAGAAGAATCATGACAGGTATGCTAACCAGGACAATTGCTGGACCCCTTCTCCAACTGGTCAAGTATAATAAGGTCCTGGAAACTCTATTTTTGATAAACATGTCCAGGAGAGTCTGAGCAGATGTTCTCAGCTGTCCTCAACCTTTAGTGAGTAT